>NW_026606665.1:217500-237500 GCF_029890125.1 Rhinichthys klamathensis goyatoka | reverse complement strand
AAGTTTATTTATAAAGCACATTTACAAGCCATCACTACTGCCCCAAAGTGCTGTACAGATACAGCGAACAGCATAAGATAAAAAGCATAACAATTAACTGAAAAAACAAACAAAATATGCCAAAAACAATACCAAAAAAAAGCAGACAACAAATAAAAACTATGCTTAAAAGCTATATTACAAATGTCACAGCTCAGCTTATGTTAAAATGTTGATTCTATATTAAAATATTCATATCTCTGGCTCTTGTTTTAAATTATTTTGTTTTGTTATTATCGTCTGTTGACGTTGTACAAGCAGAATGTGGCAGTTGGTCGGTGTGGTGTTAGCCCCGCCCCTCCTCACTGTGATTGGACGGTTGGGTAAAAAGTGACAGTGATGAGCGCTGCATTTTACCAAAGTCCTTTTAGGCCGTGTGTCCACCAAAGCGTTTTTCCATCCGCCTGGCGTATGTTTTCAATTGTTTTCAATGGGAGCGCCGCTTTTTTTAAACGCCATGAGCGTAAACGAGGCGCCCGGCGTTTTTTACTGGTCGCCGAGAGTTGAAAAATGTTCAACTTTGGGTAAACCGCAGCGCTCATCACTGTCACTTTTACCCAGCCGTCCAATCACAGTGGAGGAGGGGCGGGGCTAACACCACACCGACCAACTGCCACAACATTCTTTCTGTAACGACATCAACCAGCAGAGCTAACCGCACAAAATGGATGAAAAATACATTTTTAGTATGAAACAAATTATCTGCGAAATCAGTTACAAGTAAACTGTGCTGCGGATATTCTGTATCATAGCAACGAAACGTCTCAACGGAAAAAAACGCTGCCAAAACGCTCTCAATCGCCCACAGCTAGGCGTCTTCAGGAGAGCGTCGGCTAGCGCTTTCAGCTGGCTAAAAACACTTTGGTGGACACACGGCCTTAGGCAAGTCATGCCACTCGGCCGCCATCTTGGCAACGCCTCCGGACAGCTATTTCGGACTAACAAGACCAGGCTCCTATCTAAATGAATGGGCAGAGAGTCAGAACTGCAGTATAACTGGTCATCGGGACATAAAAACTGCATGTATAGAAACAGCAGTAAATTATGATCAAAATCGCTGAAAAAGTTTGATGACTTTGCCCCAAAATAAGGTTTAAAACGCCTTTTCCCCCACAGGTTATACGTTTACTACGCATGCGCAAGGGTTTTCTCCCTCGGTCGTGCGCGCGCTACACAGTTTGAAGCACAGTGTGTGTGAGCTCTTGCTCGCTCGCTCTAGATCTCGGGAGATTTGAACTAATTTGCGGGCATCAGGGAGCCGCTATCAATCTGCGGGAGACTTCTGATGTCTAAACTCACACATACACTGCATATCAAATCTGCCTTTTCAAACAGTAACGTATTTTGCGCTGTCGCAAACCTCAACTGTGCGCATGCGTCAGTGGAACCAGAGGATAGGCTTACATGTTTCCCGGCTTGACTGTTAAAAGCAGACGATTGGCTTTCCAGCGGGAGGGGCGGGGCATGTGCATACAACCGCCATCTTTGCAGTGTTGCCAACTTAGCGCCTTTGTCGCTATTTTTAGCGACTTTTCAGACCCCTTTAGCGACATTTTTTCAAAAAAGCGACTAGCGACAATTTTAGCGACTTTTTGGACAAACCTCAGTAACCTCCAAATGTTGCCAGTACTGTCCTGCGAGCGCGAGGTCTTGCTTTCTCCCTCCCGTCACTCTCTCTCGCTGCGTCTCCCCTGTTCAGTGAATGGCTGAGAGGAGCGCACGGCCGCTGACAGACGCGAATGGGCAGTGTTTTTCCACGGACTTATCACTTATCTGCTTTTCTTTTGTTTTATATTTAAAGATTTTAGTTTGACCATTTTAATTTTATTTCGTTTCTTGTGCTTATTATTACTTGTAACACTCACTATCACAGAGCTTAGTTCATCCGGTTCCCTAACACTCTCAATTCAGATAATGTTCCACATAGGCCTATAAAAAATGTAATCATTCACTATATTATAGCTACTCGTCCTATTGTATGACAACAAAAAAATAGGAAATGAGAACAGCTTTATTTGACATTCGGCTATATTATATTAAATAGAGCATTAATTTAGAGAGAAAACACACTAGGCTGACAGAACGCAAGTACGGCGCGATGACGTCAATAATATGCTAATTGACGTATGGCGTCATCTAGCGACATTTAGCGACTTTTAGGGAAGGCCTTAGCTACTTTCCTTTGAAAATAGTTGGCAACACTGCATCTTTGGCGTTACGGGTTTTCCCTATATAGTTGTATTAAGGATTGATGAAGTGGCATGTCTCTATATAAATAGTCTCTGGTTTTACCCAAAGTTGAACATTTTTCAACTCTCGGCGACCTTTAAAAAACGCCAGGCGCTTCAGCGTGAAAAAAAGCTCCCATTGAAAACAATAGACCCCTTTTGCGCCGACGTCACGGCGCTAGCTGGAGGCTAAACAAACGGACAACTGGAGGCGGCCAATACAAACCAGCACAGATTCGGCTGCATAATAAGGAGCTTAAATTAATATTATTATTATTATTAAATGTCATCTTGTTGTGTTGTTGGGTGCAAGAATCGATGGAAAATGAATATGCTGTATCTGGAATTTTTATTGCTAGTAGAAAATATTCACATTATTAAAATTGCACCGTAATGCCACTCTTTACATGGTCGTCTTCTCGGCGCTGGCTAGAACTGCGGATCGTACACACAAGTCTTCACATGACCATTCAGCACAGAGTTATAGATTTATATGCCGTCAGTTTCTCCTTACGCTGGGTTTCTCGGTGTAGAAGTCCGGCCACTCGACCGGAGGTAGCGTTAGCGTTAATCCTGTCAGATCGTCATCATTGAGTGAGCGTGTACGGGTCGGCCAATCTGGTTCCGTTCGTTAAAATTAATTTTTGCAAATAACAATCGCGGTCCTGGACACTGAGTGACCTTACACATTAAGATAAATCTGATTTTCTCCAGTCATTGTTAAAAAAACAAGCTAACAAAACTTGCAAACTAGCGTTAGGGAAGCGGCCAGAGGGATCGTTCTGCCTCCACCTAAGCTCCGCCCACAGAAAACGTCACCGTGTTTACCAACTGAAAAGGGGTCTATAGAAAAAATACGTCAGCCGCGTGAAAAAACGCTTTGGTGGACACACGGCCTAACTCCTTTTGAACCAAATACCTTTTTGATATAGATTGAATAGTTGTTTTTGTGGTCTTTTTTAATTATGAGTGATGCGAACTTAAAGAGATACATTGAGGTGTTTTGTATTATGAAGAACTCGTCACTGGAGAGTTTTGCTATTCCTGTTTAGCGAATATTTTTGTAAACTGATAAAGCTGTACAAGTGACACATGCGAACAGATGTGAATTGTATCCCTTTGCAATAAAAACTATAAAAAAAAAAAAAGAAAGATAGGCGGAAGAACCGACCCAGTGTTTAGAAAGTGAACGTGCAGAGACAAAGTCAAACGCCATTTACACTTTTTTTTTAATAAATAAAAGGTAAAACAACGATGTCGGACGAGTTTTTCTCCCTACACTACATTTTTTAACCATAACACGCATGACCATGATTACATAATGCGTAATTGTAGGAGAAACTGGTTAATTTTGATCTTTTTTCCCACTATTTCCGGGTTTAAACTTGAACCGTGTCGAGGTTACGGGTCATGGCTGATGTGTGATAAACAGATTCGCCAACAAACTGTGTCTAAATAAACTCGCAGACAGTCACCCAGGGTTGACTTTTCCCCTCTCACACTGAAATATTCAGCTTCCCGCAAACACGACATGTGCTGATTAATATGTGAGTGTGTGTGTGTGTGTGTGTGTGTGTGTGAGAGAGATGTCAGTGCCCTTGTTAGCTCAGACAGATGCTCCACAGGCGTGTGTTAAAGCACAGATCTGTTCTCTGTGGAGCCGCAGCTCTGCTCCGACACGCAGACGGTCCAGAGAGACACTCACGTTACTGAGACCGAGTGTGTGTGTGCGTGTGTGTGTGTCCTGAGGAGAGACGCTCAGGATACTGAGACCGAGTTTGTGTGTGTGTGTGTGTCCAGAGGAGAGACGCTCAGGATACTGAGACCGAGTGTGTGTGTGTATGTCCAGAGGAGAGACGCTCACGTTACTGAGACTGAGTGTGTGTGTGTGTGTCCAGATGAGAGACGCTCACGATACTGAGACCGAGTGTGTGTGTGTGTCCGGAGGAGAGACGCTCACGATACTGTACTGAACATCTCACGCAGACCCAGTGTGTGTGTCCAGAGGAGAGACGCTCACGTTACTGAGACTGAGTGTGTGTGTGTGTGTGTCCAGAGGAGAGACGCACACAATACTGAGACCGAGTGTGTGTGTGTGTGTGTGTGTGTCCAGAGGAGAGAAGCATTACAAATTAGCTCGCCTTCACACCTTCCAGTTTCCAGCAGACAGTGCGGCTGGAAGGCTCCTCACGCCTTGTTTGGGTTCTCAAACGCATCTTTTTCTCCCTGTTTTGTCCTTCCGTCCACACGACACTGAGACGGCGTTTATATTAATGAGAACTGCTTCTGGAACTGGAACAAATGTGGGCGGGGCTTGATTTTGTCTGTGGGGAATTGATTGGATGGTTGTGGTTTGCTATTGGTGGATCTCATGTGATTGACAGGTTATAGCCCCGCCCTCATGCCAGTGATGACATCATCAGAGAAGAGATGAGGGGAAGTTATTCTGATTCAAGATTACCAGGAACATAACTTAAAAATAAATAATGATGTGCACGGATGAATCGAATAAAAAACAAGAATTGTCCATTTTGATTTAATAGTGACTTTAAAAGTTTACAGAATCCCTGAACCGTTGAACCGAGAATCGTTTCTTTTCCCCCTAGACAGTGAAGAGATGAACTGGAGAGCAAAGACTGGGGAAATCTCCAGGCTGAACTCTTTATGATGTGAGACTCCCGAGTCCTGCTGTGTTACTGCTCACACCTGCTGCACACACACACACACACACACACACACACACACACACACATTTACTCTCACACACTTACTCTCAAACACACACACACACATTTACTCTCACACACTTACTCTCAAACACACACACACACACATTTACTCTCACACACATGCTCTCAAACACACTTGCACACACACACACACACACACACATTTACTCTTACACACTTACTCTCACACACACGCGCTCAAACACACACACATTTACTCTCACACACTTACTCTCAAACACACACACACACACTTACTCTCAAACACACACACACACACACACACACATTTACTCTCTCACACACACACTCTCAAACACACACACACACACACATTTACTCTTACACACTCTCACACACACGCTCTCAAACACACATACACACACACTCACACACACACACATTTACTCTCACACACACACACACACACACACACACACACACACACACACACACACACACACACACACATTTACTCTCTCACACACACACACACACACACACACACACTTAATCTCACACACTTACTCTCACACACATAAACACACACACTTACTCTCACACACACGCTCTCAAACACACACACACACACACACACACACACATTTACTCTCACACACTTACTCAACAGTCTCTCTCACACACACACACACACACATTTACTCTCACACACACACACACACACGCTCTCTTTCTCACACACACACACACACACACACATTTACTCTCACACACACACACACACACATTTACTCTCACACACACACACACACACGCTCTCTTTCTCACACACACACACACACACACACTTGAGTGTGATTAGCAGTGAGAGGTTAATTTAGCTCTGTTGCCTCGTCAGAGTAATCAGATCTGTGATCAGTGTGTCTGAGACGGACAGCTGTGTGTGAGCGGTGTGTGTGAGCGGTGTGTGTGCGGTGATTCACCACAGGTCACCATTTCAACATAGGGGTGTCACAACATATCGCAACACAAAAATGCATCAGTATCGTGGATAGTGACAATATTTATTGTGTATTATTTACAATAAATGAGAAAAAAAAATGTGTTTGAGTTTTAGTGTCAGTACTACATTACACTACTATATAATATTGAATATGATGTATAATGGGGGAATATGTGTGTGTCCTGATAATGCCAGATGTCTGATGTTACCAGTAAAAGTGTCCTACATTATTTTAAATATATCTAGTCAGTGACAGCAAGCATATTCATCTGAAATAATTCAGTATTTTCAGCTTCAGAATCATGAATATTGTTATTCTGGCGTCTCTATTGTCCGGTTCAATGGGTTTTTCAAGCACAAAGTCCAAGAATATTCATTTACACACACAGTGCAACACCAAATTTAGCATTTAAATCAACCGTACATTTTTAGTAAAGTCTTAACCTTTTATCATGTGTCTTAGAGTATGGCAATAATACGGTATCGTGAGTTCAGTGTCGTGATGTGTGTGAACCGTGCTGTGCTGTTGGAGGATGAAAGCTTTATTCTCTTCCTCAAGCATCAGTCGGCCACAGAGGAAGAGCCTGTGATTTATTTATTGTGAGTGTGTTCGTCGCTGTCGCACAGGCACAGCCTCTCTTCCTGAACACTGAACACTGTTGTGCCGTCACAACTTCCTGCGTTAACAGGAAACACATCATCGCTGTCTGGAAACACAACTACACAGGATCAAAGATCGGCAGCGTCTTAAAACATAATAATCAGAATCCTATAGTGAATGTGTCTATGTAATTCTGAAGGCTATTGCAAAGCGCCTTGAGTGATAAAGTACTTCCTCTTCCGCTTCTTCCTCTTCTTCTTCCTCTTCTCCCTCTTCCTCTTCCGCTTCTTCCTCTTCTTCTTCCTCTTCTTCTCCCTCTTCCTCTTCCGCTTCTTCCTCTTCTTCTTCTTCTTCTTCTCCCTCTTCTCCCTCTTCCTCTTCCGCTTCTTCTTCCACTTCTTCCTCTTCTCCCTCTTCCTCTTCCGCTTCTTCTTCCACTTCTTCCTCTTCTCCCTCTTCCTCTTCCTCTTTTTCTTCCTTTTCTTCCTCTTCTCCCTCTTCCTCTTTCACTTCTTCTTCCTCTTCTTCCTCTTCTCCCTCTTCCTCTTCCGCTTCTTCCTCCTCTTCTTCCTCTTCTCCCTCTTCTTCTTCCTCTTCTCCCTCTTCCTCTTCCGCTTCTTCTTCCCCTTCTTCCTCTTCTCCCTCTTCTTCTTCCTCTTCTCCCTCTTCCTCTTCCGCTTCTTCTTCCACTTCTTCCTCTTTTTCTTCCTTTTCTTCCTCTTCTCCCTCTTCCTCTTCCACTTCTTCTTCCTCTTCTCCCTCTTCCTCTTCCGCTTCTTCCTCCTCTTCTTCCTCTTCTCCCTCTTCCTCTTCCGCTTCTTCTTCCACTTCTTCCTCTTTTTCTTCCTTTTCTTCCTCTTCTTCTTCCTCTTCTCCCTCTTCCTCTTCCACTTCTTCTTCCTCTTCTCCCTCTTCCTCTTCCGCTTCTTCCTCCTCTTCTTCCTCTTCTCCCTCTTCTTCTTCCTCTTCTCCCTCTTCCTCTTCCGCTTCGTCTTCCACTTCTTCCTCTTTTTCTTCCTTTTCTTCCTCTTCTTCCTCTTCTCCCTCTTCTCCCTCTTCCTCTTCCACTTCTTCTTCCTCTTCTTCCTCTTCTCCCTCTTCCTCTTCCGCTTCTTCCTCCTCTTCTTCCTCTTCTCCCTCTTCTTCTTCCTCTTCTCCCTCTTCCTCTTCCGCTTCTTCTTCCTCTTCTTCCTCTTCCTCTTCTTCCTCTTTTTCTTCTTCCTCTTCTTCCTCTTCTCCCTCTTCCTCTTCTTCCTCTTCTTCTTCTTCCCCTTTTTCTTCCTCTTCTTCATCCTCTTCTTCTTCCCCTTTTTCTTCCTCTTCTTCTCTTTCTTCCTCTTTTTCTTCCTCTTCTTCTTCCTCTTCTTCTCTTTCTTCCTCTTTTTCCTCCTCTTCTTCTCTTTCTTCCTCTTTTTCTTCCTCTTATTCCTCTTCTTCTTCCCCTTTTTCTTCCTCTTCTTCATCCTCTTCTTCTTCCCTTTCTTCCTCTTCTTCATCCTCTTCTTCTTCCCTTTCTTCCTCTTCTGCTGATTCTTGCTCTTCTTTTGCTCCATATTCTGTTCCTTTTCTTCTTCCCCTTCTTACTCTTCTTTCCCTTCTTCCTCTTCTTCTCTTTCTTCCTCTTTTTCTTCCTCTTCCTCTTCCTCTTATTCCCTTTCTTCCCCTTTTTCTTCCTCTTCTTCATCCTCTTCTTCTTCCCTTTCTTCCTCATCTTCTTCTGCTGCTTCTTGCTCTTTTATTGCTCCGTATTCTGTTCCTTTTCTTTTTCCTCTTCTTCTTCCCCTTTTTCTTCCTCTTCTTCCTCTTCTTCTTCTTCCCTTTCTTCCTCTTCTTCCTCTTTTCTTCCTCTTCTTCCTTTTTTCTTCCTCATCTTCCTCTTTTTCTTCCTCTTCTTCTTCCCTTTCTTCCTCTTTTTCTTCCTCTTCTTCCTTTTTTTCTTCCTCATCTTCCACTTCTTCTTCCTCTTCCTCTTCTGCTGATTCTTGCTCTTCTTTTGCTCCGTATTCGGTTAATTTTCTTCTTCCTCTTCTTCCTCTTCTCTTTCTTCCTCTTTTTCCTCCTCTTCTTCTCTTTCTTCCTCTTTTTCTTCCTCTTCTTCTTCTTCCTCATCTTCTTCTGCTGCTTCTTGCGCTTCTTTTGTACATCACATACATCTCCTTTGATCATTAATAATAATGTCTGGTGCGGTGGCTGTGATATATATAAACCTACCAATGTCGTCGCCATGATTCTTGGAATGACTTGAAAAAATGAAGTTTTAGTCGCATAACATCGGTTAATGGAAAAAGTTTTCGCAATAGTTTTTTGTCGACTTTTAGAAAAAATCGCAAAAGTTTTGCGCAAATCTGTAATGGAAACGCACCTACAGACAATTTTATAATGGTTACTTTTCTGAAACAAGACATCCTTTATGACATGGTGGACGCAGCCTTTGAAATGAGACGCAGCATTTGTTCTTCCTCCTCCTCCTCTTCTCCTTCTACTCTTTCCTCTTCTGCCTCTTGTTCATAATGAAATGAATCTCAGTCATAACCTTTTACCATCAACTCAGAGAAAGAGCCCGTGAGGTCAATGTCAAGTGTCATTCTGTGGCATTTTTCCAAACACAATTCTTGTGACTTCTGCAGAATACCTTGTATATCTAATATGTTTTGCTAGTCTACAGTAATGCCATTGATTCCCATTCACTCCCCATCCAGAGGGATTGATCTGACGGATTGCTGTTCACCTTCAGTTGTTTTTAAGCCATTTGTTTTGACGAATGTTAAAGCCCATTTTTCAAGCGTAGTCGGGGGATTGGCTTCGACCACAAGTTGGATTTGCGTGTGCGGTCGTGTTTGTGTGCTCTGTGACATTGAAAAAAAAGTTGGGATGAATGTGAATAGAAAGAGTTTTTCCCGTGTGGCTTCACATCATGAAATAAACTTGGAAAGCTTTGCTGTGTAGAGAAACGGAGAGCGATGTCAAGACTCAGCAGAACTCACGTTAATGTTACGTAAAGGCTTTTCATTTGGGGAGGGAGAAATCTGCGGGCCATGTTTTATTTATGCTGAATGAATTATTGAAGTTATGATGATATGCCTCTCCTCCTTCTTTCTGCCTCGCTTAGACATAAGAAAGAATAATCATAAACAATATTTGCCATAATCTAGACCCGAGTGCATCAGCTGAGCTGTGTTTCAATGCGTGTCCAAGTGTTTTGCATTTAATCTTTCTGCAAAGTCTCTCTCTCTTTATCCTTATTCTCCTCCCTCTTTCTTTCATCTGTCTTGCCCTTCATCTCATTCTCTCGTTCTTTAAACCTTCTCAGCATTTCACAATGCAGCTTTCTGTGCAGGATGAGAGAACAGCTGGCTTTTCTACAAAGACCCTTATGACCCGCACTATAAGAAAGATCACAACTGTGGTCTCTTTAATATCTCAGTTGTGTCTCGCTAGAGTACAGAGCCCCTAAGGTGACATGGGGATGGAAAATATATTAGACGGGAGGGAAAGTTAGCTATTGCGTTTCACAAATAAACTTTGGGTTTTCGCACAAAACCTTTGCGTTCTTGCTTAAAATACGTGAATTCGCACACACACCGATTAAGTTCGCTTTGATAAACTTTGCATTTTCTCTCAAAACACTTGCATTTGTTCACAAAAATATTGCGTTCCCTCAATAAACTTTGCGTTTTCTCTCAAAACATTTGCGCTTGTTCAGAAAACTATTGCGTTCCCTCAATAAACTTTGCGTTTTCTCTCAAAACATTTGCGCTTGTTCACAAAACTATTGCGTTCCCTCAATAAACTTTGCGTTTTCTCTCAAAACATTTGCGCTTGTTCAGAAAACTATTGCGTTCCCTCAATAAACTTTGCGTTTTTTCTCAAAACGTTTGCGCTTGTTCACAAAACTATTGCGTTCCCTCAATAAACTTTGCGTTTTCTCTCAAAACATTTGCGCTTGTTCAGAAAACTATTGCGTTCCCTCAATAAACTTTGCGTTTTTCCTCAAAACGTTTGCGCTTGTTCACAAAACTACTGCGTTCCCTCAATAAACTTTGCGTTTGTTCACAAAACTATTGCGTTCCCTCAATAAACTTTGCGTTTTCTCTCAAAACATTTGCGTTTGTTCACAAAACTATTGCGTTCCCTCAATAAACTTTGCGTTTTCTCTCAAAACATTTGCGCTTGTTCAGAAAACTATTGCGTTCCCTCAATAAACTTTGCGTTTTTTCTCAAAACGTTTGCGCTTGTTCACAAAACTATTGCGTTCCCTCAATAAACTTTGCGTTTTCTCTCAAAACATTTGCGCTTGTTCAGAAAACTATTGCGTTCCCTCAATAAACTTTGCGTTTTTTCTCAAAACGTTTGCGCTTGTTCACAAAACTATTGCGTTCCCTCAATAAACTTTGCGTTTGTTCACAAAACTATTGCGTTCCCTCAATAAACTTTGCGTTTTCTCTCAAAACATTTGCGTTTGTTCAGAAAACTATTGCGTTCCCTCAATAAACTTTGCGTTTTCTCTCAAAACGTTTGCGCTTGTTCACAAAACTATTGCGTTCCCTCAATAAACTTTGCGTTTGTTCACAAAACTATTGCGTTCCCTCAATAAACTTTGCGTTTTCTCTCAAAACATTTGCGCTTGTTCACAAAACTATTGCGTTCCCTCAATAAACTTTGCGTTTTCTCTCAAAACATTTGCGCTTGTTCAGAAAACTATTGCGTTCCCTCAATAAACTTTGCGTTTTTTCTCAAAACGTTTGCGCTTGTTCACAAAACTATTGCGTTCCCTCAATAAACTTTGCGTTTTCTCTCAAAACATTTGCGCTTGTTCAGAAAACTATTGCGTTCCCTCAATAAACTTTGCGTTTTTTCTCAAAACGTTTGCGCTTGTTCACAAAACTATTGCGTTCCCTCAATAAACTTTGCGTTTGTTCACAAAACTATTGCGTTCCCTCAATAAACTTTGCGTTTTCTCTCAAAACATTTGCGTTTGTTCACAAAACTATTGCGTTCCCTCAATAAACTTTGCGTTTTCTCTCAAAACGTTTGCGCTTGTTCACAAAACTATTGCGTTCCCCTGATAAAATTTGTATACTTGCTTAAAGCTACACTGTGTAGGATTTACTCCCATCTAGCGGTGAAATTGTATATGACCACCAACTGAATATTACTTTCTAGCCCCTCCCACTCCCAAGGTGTTTTAACTCCTATTATTTAGGCCGTATTATTTCAAATCTGCCGGCGGTCGCGAGTAATCTCCCTCTCGCATTCGTCACACTGCCACTGAGTGTAAAAACGCGAAAGGCGAAGCTTGAATTTCCAGGGATGTCGCTCTTTGTCTAATGTATTTTCAAGATGGATGCGCAACATGGCTTCCGCCATTCGAGCGACTCGCTCGTATGTAAATGGCAGATTATACACTTACGAGAATACTTAATTAGTTGCTTGAAGTGATTACACATTAATGAGAACATATCATTTTGAAAGAACAAAGTGTTTTTTTTTGCTAAAAATCAGCTTAAAATACTAGTCTAGCTTTAAAATACTTGCATTCACTCGCAAAACGATTGCGTTCCCCAAATAAAATTGGTGCTCTCTCTCAAAATTTATTTATTATCATTAGTTAATGCTTATATGCATCTTATATGCATCTTATAAGGTCTTATAAGTGTCTTATTAACTGTTAATTACTGCTTATTTCAAGCACCTTAAAATAAAGTGTTACCGTGTTTTCTCGTAAAACTGTTTTATTTTTCATTTTATTTTTAAAGCAAAAGTACTAAAATATATAATCTAAGGGCTTCAGGGGCTCCGAACTAGAGATAAAAGTCTACCTTAGGTCTTTAGAAACAACAATAACTTTACATGTTTCTCCTCTATTTTCAGAAGAGATCTCGAAATTGACTCAAACTTTGCCAAGATAACAAAATCTGCAATCAAATACAAGAGATAAATTCATCCAAAGGATCTGTGCTGCTCCACATTAATATCATAACTTTATACTCTTACAGTATGACAACTATTGACTCATTTGTGACCATTATACTTTACTTATACATCATTTAAGACACATTTGAGGCAAAATTGACCCTTCATCAAAACATTTATGCATTAGAATCTCCCGAACTATAAAAGAGCAACTTTTGAGCTGTTTTTCTGACCTTTCATTCAGCAGATGCATGTGTGTTTTTAGTAATTAAAAATGAACATGATGCTTTAATGATGTAAAGAGTGTCCTTATTGGCGCATTAGCCAGAAGAACATGTTTTTTTTTAGTGTTCTGTGGGCATTCGAGCCCTGAAACCAGAATCAAAACAACACATTTGCTCCTCTCCGTCTTCCCTCCATGTCCTTCTGTTTCATCTGAGTCACAAGTTTTTCGGCTTTCATTACCAATGTGAAAAAAACCCCAGATTAGCACTGCTTCCAGAGAGCGATGGACGCTTCTGAACAGAAGTTGATTGTCTTCAGGGGCCGGAGGACTTTCGAGACAGCTTGAAAAGTGGACAGAAGTTCACTTCATGAAAGCCAAAACACAGACGTTGTAGCTTGAGGAATCTTTAATTGTTTGAAAGGGGAACAAACTCGTTCTCTCGGGGATGTGAAAGAAACCTGTGACTTTCCCGTAGCAACAGATCCAATCCTCTGAGAGTTTATTTGGTGATATTTTAGCAGATATTCTGTCAGATGGCAGAGTTTCAAAGAAGATTTTTTTCTTTCCATGTTCTTGTACGAAACAGCTTTCACAACACATTTATCTTCTATTGTGTGACGTATTTCTGAGAGAAACCGAATACTCGGCATGAAATGATGCAGGTCAAGAGCTGATTTCATCCTTCG
The DNA here is from genome assembly GCF_029890125.1 of Rhinichthys klamathensis goyatoka. Lineage (NCBI taxonomy): Eukaryota > Metazoa > Chordata > Actinopteri > Cypriniformes > Leuciscidae > Rhinichthys > Rhinichthys klamathensis. Next base: position 224,114 of record NW_026606665.1, on the reverse strand, counting down.
GGATTTGATTGGATTGCGTTTGCATGAGTATATTATTATGTTATTTATTCTCTTGGTTTTATAATCAGTACTGTATTATTTTGGGCCTCTCTTTTATTTCTTAGCATACAGACCTCATTCAAAGTTTATTGTGTATATAATTTCAGCTTATTATTCTATATTTGGTTTTGATAAACTTTATTTATATAGTTAAAGTTTGATACTATTGACATCATTATAATTTTTTGCATATTATGGTTGGCGTTCTATTTCTTTAATCTATTTAATAATCTTTTACAAGCACTTTCTTCAGAAAATCAAATCAAACAGAAGTAAATTTCACAAACAATTACAAGGAAAAGTAAATAACACATTGAATTAAATGTGAAATTAGTGAAATAAGCTTACTTGTAAAACATACTCCAGTCTTTGCCTTATTAGTGGCCAAGCACCGAAGTTTAGTTACACGTTAGTTTCTTCTTCTTCTTCTTCTTCCGCTCTTGACGTTTATGGCAGCCCATAGAACCGTATGGTAAAAATAGAAAACCATCTGAACATTAACCACAGCAATTTTGGAGTCTGTAACTCTGTAGAGCCGACAACTCTCCATATTTGCACTCATGTTTACTCTAATAACTTTTAAACCGCAATTTTTTTACTTGGTGATTTGATACTTTCGATTAAGATCAAACTTGGTGTGTGTTTTGACAACCATGACCTGAGGTTACCTGCACAATTTCGGCACAGTGCCACCTAGTGGTCAGGAGATATTAAAAAAAATTGCTTAACTTCTGACGGTTTGGCCAAAAAAAACCCCACAAAACGGGTCTCTTTAGATTTGGTAGCACATGCCAAGTCGAATAATACCCAATTTTCCCATATCGGCCATTTTGGCTATTGACCATTTTGAATTTTGTGGTAAAATAGACCAACGAATTGGAGGGCATGATGCCAAACTGTATCTGAGGCCGTATTCTCTTGAAAGATTGGACATATTGACACCAAACTTGGTGTGTGTAATTGCCACCCAACACTGACCACACCAGATCAATTTGTGTCAGCGCCACCTATTGGTCAAAAGTAATAAGCAAAATGTCACATTACAAGTGATTGTATTTATGGGCTTTCAACCATTTTGCTTAAAATCATCTTCAAATGATTTTTACAGTGCAGTAGATATTACTTTTTGGATAAAGTTAGTACATTTTGACAAAAACAAACATTATTTAGACTTAGAATAACCAGGAACATTTACTTTAACTTCAACTTTTTTTTATTTATATAGCACATTTAATAGCAACATTATTGCCCACAGTGCTTCACAGTTATAACTAAAAACAATAAAACATACATATATAAAAACATTTTACCGAGCCTAGCAAATGAAGTCATGACTACACCCCTCACACAACTGTATAAGACAAGTTATTTCTACAATGTACAGAATACCCTTAACTAAAAGATAAGTTTTCAACTGAGATTTACTGTAGGTCATTCATTCAATTAGGTTGATTTTGGGTGATGAAATCAAATAAATATGATTGATATTTGTGTAATAGGTAGAGATCAAAGGTGAGCAGTGCAGATCATCAGCCATTTCTCCTGATGAGGCTTTACCTAAATTTGCATTTTCAGGTAGAGAAAAACATGTTGAGTTTTACAGGTCCAGGACCGCATTGATCTGGGCCAGAAATACTCTCGTCATTACCCAAACCACAGCTCCTACATAACCTGCAATTTATGCATGAAAGGGTTTTGAAGCAGGATCGAGTGGCACTTCAGACAGACGAGAAGAACAGCTTTCCTTCTTTCTCTCTGATGGAGGAATATTGCACTTTGTTTTTGTAACATCAGGATTGCAACAAGATGTAGAATTCCCAGATAATCTTATGGCAAAGCGAGTCAAAAGGGCGAACTTCATAAAAATGATTATATAAGAATAAAATTATTATTCTTTTGTGCCATCACTGTAAAATATTATCGTGATTTTAACGGTAAAAGACTGTAAAAACGCTACGGTGGAAAACTGTTAATAGGTTAACGGAAAGTTTACGTATGGTGAATTACTGTGATAGAAATAACTGTACGTTTAATGTAATTTTACGGTAAAATACCGTTAAATTTACCGTTTTTGGAAGTGAGAAAGAACAAGTCGTTAATTTACAGTGAAAAAACGTAAATTGACATTCCCACAAATCCCTGTGTGACACTTCACATTTGATGTATTTTTGTTTCTTCGAAGTTTTTCTTAGCTTTTTCTAATCAGTTATGTGCATTAGGGTTTTATGTTACATTTAATGTTGTTAAATTAATGTTTATTGCATTTTTTAAATTTCACGTGTGTTACCATGATGGTGTTTAGTGTGTGTGTGAATGACACTGTGCATCTTCAATACAGTATAACTTGTGTGACAGTGATTGTGATGAGGTTTGATGCATCATGTGACTTTCATCACCACTGTGATTGGTGGATGTCAGCTTATTACAATGGTGTAAAACAGATATTAGTACTTTAATATGTCGGTAATTAAACATTAAATCAGTTAATGAAATACGTGTCACAGCCAGGTTGACCACTAGAGGGCACGCCTCTGACCTTCGCCACTCTGCCATGTACTTCAGTCCCCATAATCCTTTGCCCAAATCATGAATTATTGCATTCACCTGTTTGTCATTACTTTGTTTGTCTCACCCTATTTACACCATGTTCTCTCTCTCACTTCTCATCGAGGTTTTGTAATCGTTACATTGCATTTGTGGATTGTTTGCGAGTGTTTTGACCCTTTGCCCGGCATGATTGCGATTCGGGATTTTCCAATAAAGCTGCGCTGGGATCTTACTCAAGTCTCAGAGCAATCCGTGACAATACGTCGTTTTTTTTACTGTAAATTTAAGTTAAGTCTGTAAAACCTAAAATGTTGCTACCGATATTTTTTTTTTATCGTAAATGTAACTTTTTCTTTTTTTTTTACTGTTCAATTTGTTACATATTATGGAAGCTTGTTTCCGCCACATAATGAAAAATAAAAAAGGTAATTGCGACTTTTTATCTCTCAATTCTGACTTTATTTCTCAGAATTGCGTGATATAAAGTCAGAATTGCGTGTTATAAAGTCAGAATTGCGTGTTATAAAGTCAGAATTGCGTGATATAAAGTCAGAATTGATTGATATAAAGTCGCAATTGCAGGTTATAAAGTCAGAATTGCGAGATATAAAGTCGCAATTGCAGGTTATAAAGTCAGAATTGCGTGATATAAAGTCAGAATTGATTTATATAAAGTCGCAATTGCAGGTTATAAAGTCAGAATTGTGAGATATAAACTGTTCTGAGGGGGAAAAAGTTAGTCTTTTTTTTCCTTAGAATTGGCCTGATAACTCGCAATTGCGAGTTTATATCTCACAATTCTGTAATATAAACTCGCAATTATGTGTTATAAAGTCAGAATTGCGAGATGTAAACTTGCAATTGTGAGAAAAAAAGTCAGAATTGTGAGATAAAAAGTCTCAATTCTCTTTTTTTTTCGCAATTGCGACTTTATTTCTCAGGATTGCAACTTTATATCTCGCAATTGCGACTTTATTTCTCAGAATTGTGACTTTATATCTCGCAATTGCGACTTTATTTCTCAGAATTTGGACTTTAAATCTCGCAATTACGACTTTATATCTCGCAATTGCGACTTTATTTCTCACAATTCTGACTTCATAAAAAGTCGCAATTATTTATTTATTTATTTTATTCAGTGGCGGAAACAAGCTTCCATAACATATTTCCCCCCTTGCTTGATACTGGATTCTGCTTTAGAGCTGATTTTTTTTTTTTTTTTTTGAGTTTTAGAGTTTTTTTTTTATTTTATTTTTTATTTTCTGACTTCTCAAGTTAAAAGCAGTGGTTCTCCGGCCACCCATTGAGTCGATTTATTTATTCATACGCAGCGCCGAGAGCTGTCAGAAAGAAGCGTGGCCTTGCAGATGAGGAGAAGTTGTTCCTCTGAAGCATCTCGACTCTCTTGGGAGCGTATTAGAGCCCAGAAACGCAGGAAAACTCCCCTCGGGAGGTCATTGATTTTATCACATTTATATTCAGGCAGGCTTGATGGACTAATGCATGCCACCCAGAAACAATATAAATGCATGAATAAATTTTTCAGACATAATTTTTCATTTCCGTGCGGAGCTGCCGGCAGGGTCCGTTCCGGTGAGGGTTTACAGTTGTGGAAAAGCACTTCCTTTCATGTCTCGTATAAAGGAGTCTCTGTGTGCCGTGACATTCCTCATAATGTGATTCATTACCGACTCCGGCACATGTGAATGCCGAATCCCAGATCCTTCTCCTGAACATCGTCCTGTCATCCCTTCACCCGCTGCTGCCTGCCCAGGGCACGTCATAAACCCATAGCCATAACTCTCTTTATTCTTTCTTAGTAAAGACCGCTGATTTCTGTGTACTCAAAAAATAATAATAATAATCAATTTATTTAACTTATAATCGAATCAAATCCACTTTTATTTATAAATATATTAGTTGATTTTAAAATGTAAATATTTGTAATTATTAATAATGTTTTTATTAATAATTATAATGAATAATTTAAATTTAAATTGGATTACAGTTTTTTACAATCACTTTGTTACTATTTTCAGAACCTTGATGTCATTTTTCACAACTCTAGACACAAAACTCACAACCAATGATCAAAAAGCACATTTTTCAAAACTCTAACCCTTTTCTCAATTGCTTGGATACAATACACATAAAACTTAGATCATTTGTTCATTCAACAAAGATCACCTGTTCAATATGACACAACTTAACATCAAAGTACTACTATTTCAAAAGGCAATTCACACATTACATTTCAAATGAGTGTCTATTCATTTCCTTACAATGATCTAACTATCAATTGATACAACTGCTCAAAATGATAAGTAACTGTTGCATTACTCTTAATGCATAGTTGTATGGAAACAGACACACAATCTTCCATGTTTACAGTAAATCATGAAAGTTTCAAGATAATGAGATTCATTGTCACCAATTAGCATGGCATGAACCAATTAGACTACAATATCCATGGATGTAGCCTAATATTTTATCATACTGTAATGCTTCATCAGACACTGTGTCTATGGTGCCAAATACTGTACCACCTTTTCAGACTATGTACAGTATTGACAGTACAGTACTGTATAGATGCAGGCCCTTGTAACTGCGTGTCCAATTCTGCCAATCACAGCAGAGCAGTGTCAGGCCTGGACTCGCCATGCCAAAGGTTTTTTCCAAGATGTCATTTTCCAACATCCATTGTGATGTAGATGAGAACCTGTGGCCAAATCCACAACACAGAGTTGATGACAGTGTAGAAGTACAGTAATCACTCCTGTTTAGTTTCTTACAGCAAGTTGAGGAACACTGCATTTGATGTTTTACAGTACTGTCTTTTCTTTTCTATTTCATAGCTAATTATTTTTGCTTTGATTCAATAAACCTATGTTGTGATTGTACTGTAGTGTTTTGCATCAATATATTACAAACTTTGTTCACAATGATTCCACTGTGTCTGTAATATTCTCTCTACTACTGCAGTACTTTTACAGAGATGTATTTACTGTACATGTAGTACCATAATGAAACCTGTATCACCTATTTTGCTCTACAATATTTAATGATTGTACGAACAATGACACAGTGAAACTATCGGTTGCTTGTGTGTGGGTGATCTATAGTTATGTTTCAATGGTATTTCACAGTTAATTTGTTTTTTGAACCAATGATTGTGCAAGTGCAAGATTTCTTTAAAGATGTGAATGCACAATGCAATGTTTTGAACATTAGACAGCCTGTGTTACAAGTGATTATCGTTTTGAGTTTTGTGTCTAGAGTTTTGAAAAATGACATCAAGGTTCTGAAAATAGTAGCAAAGTGATTGTAAAAAACTGTAATAATCTATTTTACATATAATGTTTTAATAATACTAATTCTACTTAATTTTAAATTAAATTTAATAAGCAATGTTTTTACATATATATATGTTTTATTATTGATAATTCTATACTTAATAATTCTAAATTAAATGCAATTAATAATTGATTTTATATATATATATATATATATATATAATGGTTTAATAATTCAACTTAATAATTGTAATTTAAACTTAATTTAATTAATAATATATTTATTTTACATATAATAATGTTTTATTAATAATAATTCGACTTAATAATTGTAAATTAAATGCAATTAATAATTTATTTATTTTACATATAATAATCTTTTAATAATTTGACTTAATTGTAAATTGAACTTAATTTAATTAATAATCTATTTATTTTACATTTAATAATTATTTATTGATAACAATAATAATTCAACTTAAAACTAAATTAAATGTAATTAATAATCTATATATGATTTTTCATATAATAATGATTTAATGATTGTACCTAATTCTGATTTAAATGTAATTAATAACCACTATATTTTACATATAATAATGTTTTATTAATAATAATCCTACTTTATAATTCTCAATTAAATGTAATTAATTATCAGTTTACTTTACAAATAATAACGTTTTATTAATAACAATTCTACTTAATAATTCTCAATTAAATGTAATTAATAATCAA
>NW_026606665.1:205000-210000 GCF_029890125.1 Rhinichthys klamathensis goyatoka | reverse complement strand
ATATACATATATACATAAATGATTTGTTTTGTATGATAATATAATTCTAATAATGTTTTCTGGACAGATATGATTGCTGTGTGTGAGTTTTGTGTGTGCCGGGACTGAACGACGTGAGTGTGACGTTTGTTCTCACACAGAATATGAAGATCACATTTTGCATCTTGTTGAAGCACCAATTAAACACACACACACACACCCGTCGGAGGCCCTAAAGTGTGATATTTCACAGAAAAAGCGTGAAATCTTGCAGTCAAGGTTAAAATTACACCCGTGTCTCAGCGCTGTAGGTTCTGTCTGAGATCTCTGGCTCGTTTGCTCTTCACCTGTGACAAAAACACTAGAAATATATATACAAACTCATCGGGTGCATATTTCATATTTCATATTTCAAAGCGCGTGGCTGGATTTTCATGATTTAGATGCGTTCACTTCAAGCTGTGAGTGTGTATTTCATCCAGAAACACTGGCCTCTAAATCTCATGCTGTTATGCTGGTAATATCTGAATGTGTTTGTGTTAGATCATAACTATCATAACTACACTTTTCCGTACACTACCTACTTTTGTATGATTTCTAGACTGTAAAATCTGCTGAATTTGTTCAGCACAAGATCTTTGAGTCTCGGCGCAACTGTCAATCAAACTGATCCACGCTAAAATCATAAATAAAAAATCATTGTTCAGGAGTGGCTCTTTCACACATCAATCTTGTCAAAATACTTTTATATACGCTTTAAATATGCCAAATATAAATTATATGTCAATGTATTTCAGAAAATTTGCACCAAATGGCATATGTATTACAATAAAACAGAATATATGCATGTATTATGACTGTTTTTAAGCAAGTCGTCCTCCGTGGGACTGTCAAACACGAGACATGAGCTCGTACACACAAACTCAGTCTCTTTATTCCTGTCTGTGCGGAAACTCATAAACCTCTTCTTGTTTTAGGCTCAATATACCAAGATCATATTGCAGTAATTGATATTCTAAAGCGATTTAAACACGCCTCGGGCAAACTCTGCTTTATTAAAGCGGCGACTCGCTGAACTTTTCTTGATTATCACTGCAGAATTTTAAAGGTGGCGGGGGACAAACCCGGCAGAACCGCTCTTATGAAATATAGTTCAGGATTAATTATCTCTGAAAGCCAAAGCATCAGTTTATGCTTATTTATTTCCATTTCGTATCCAGTTTCTGCTTCCTCTGCCAGTCATTTATCAACATTTTCTTTTGCAGCTTTTCTAGTTGAGATTATGAGAATTGTTTCAACGATTCATTATATTGTAATAATTATTAAAATATTAAATATTAAAATATTAATAATTGTATATATATATATATTAAATATTAAATCAAATATTGTATTTATATTAAATATTTTTTATGAAATTAAAATATTGTAAAGACAACTTTTTATAATTATTTGTTCAATGATAAATTATATTATTTATTAATTTATAGTATATATTTTATATGTAGTATGCGTAACATTTTAAGGTTATTTCGAATAAAATATAATTTAGTTTGAATTAAAATATTGTTAGGATATTGTAAAAATGTATAATTATATTATTTATTTATAGTATATTTTATACATATATTATACGTATATAGGTTTAATATATATATATTAATCCTATATATATGTATTTTATACATATATTATACGTATATATGTTTTATATATATATATATACGTATATAGGTTTAATATATATATATATATATTAAACCTATATATATGTATTTTATACATGTATATAGGTTTAATATATATATATATATATATATATATATATATATTAAACCAATATACGTATAATATATATATATATATATATATATTAAACCTATATACGTATAATATTAATCCTATATATATGTATTTTATACATATATTATACGTATTTAGGTTTAATATATATATATATATATATATTATACGTATATAGGTTTAATATATATATATTAAACCTATATATGTATTTTATACATATATTATACGTATATAGGTTTAATATATATATATATATTATACGTATATAGGTTTAATATATATATATATATATATATTAAACCTATATACGTATAATATATGTATAAAATACATATATATAGGTTTAATATATATACACCATTTTATTTAAAATAACTTTTTACGATATCAATTCAATATATAATAAAAATGTAATTAAATTTTATTTGTAAAATGTTCCAAAGGCGTTCGCATTTAAATGAAGTCTTTAGGCTGGGCATTAGCATTAGCATATTCAACTATATAGCGTATACAGCGAATCTGAAACAGTGTGTTTTATTATAGTCGATATTTCAGCTATAAGTAAAAGAAATCATCTGTCACTGGCCTGATCGCTGCACTTTTATTCCAGCCTCATCAGCGGATCTGAACAGCGTATGAACCGTATGCCCAACGCCTTCTCTCGCATTATTTCAGGAACAAATAAACCTGATTTATGGTGCATATTCTCAGAGGATCTTCGGTGAATCGCTGAGGACAAAAACAGCTGAATCTCAATTTGCCAGAGATTTCTGCCTCATCTGATGCACTCTGAACTATTCACAGCAGAATTATATACATATATATATATTTGTGTATATAGATATATATGTGTATATATATAGAATGATCTAAACACGCATTAAAAACACAGAAAATCCAATATATATAGACAGGTTACAACAAAAATCATATTCAAATGTCAAATAATCTCAATGTTTATAATATCTTAAAGCAGATTAGGGCTTGGAAATAATCTAGTTTACATTTTGCATTGATATAAACAATCAGCTGGTTGAGATTTGCTATATAATACACAATATATTGCTTTATGTGAGTATAATGTACGTATGCGGATAAAGTTCTTATCACATATTTACACTAACGCTCCTTAAACCCACAGAGTATTGAACACACATTTGACAGGTTACGTCGTTCAGAAAGGCAGCACAGAGACCGTATATAAGCACATGAATGACGTGCACATGCACATAAAGGTCCAGAGTTGAGTTTCAGAGTGGATTGCGTTGAGTTATATCAGGAGTGAATGGAGACTGTTGATTTCTATAGAGATGAGTGATGAGCAGGAGGTAATTATCCTCTCTATATTTGATTATCTGACTCGGCTGCTGGAGGACGAATCAGGAGCATTTAAAACACATCTCCAGCTAGTTTTACCGATAAAACTGGGGTGTTCACTATATTTTCTTTTTCTTATTCGCTCATTGAGATCATTAGTGAAATGCATGCAGAAATTCAAAGTCGGAAAATCACCCAGAGAATATATAATCTACTGTCTGTTGCACTTTGGGACATTTTGTGAAATGCAATAAAATCAAGAATTTGTGATTCGTTTAATTCTCTCATAATATTATGTATGGTAGATGGTGAAAGACCTAAATACTTTACACCCTTGCATTGCCAATCACGATACTCTCATCTATTACTAGTTCACATATTAACTGAGGAGAGTTTCATAAGAGTTTATATTTGATATTCACTTTTTATTTGACCTCCGTCACAACTTTTTTTGAAGTGTGTTGCAGCCATCAAAATCAAAATGTGTTTATATTTTTTTTTAAAGGAAATATTTTCTTTGTACTTTTGTTACATAAAGTCCCCCATTAGTCAATAATTGTATCCCTTAAAACTCATCTTTGATCACCAAAATTACATATTTAAGCGTTTTTTTCTTGAAAAAAATTCTTCATGTCTTAAAATAGCTTGAACGTAACTCTTGCCTCATTAAGTATGCGCGGTTCTATGAATATGCAAATGAGCCCCGCCTCCACTCACTCACTCAGCTCAGAGATCCACTGGTTGACGATCACACGTTGATCTGATTGGTTACAAGGTCGTTTGTGACGTCAGAAACACCAGCGATTTCAAACCGTGTTTTTGAGACTGTCTTTGGTTCACTGCAGTTTTAAGGAGGAAATACTCAGCAATGCTGTGGACTTATGAACTTACACATGGTGTGTCTTAAAGCAGATTAAAAACACCACATAGACACATAAACAACATTAAAAACTGGATTTACACCACAGGGGGACTATAAATAAAGGTTAAAGAGAATTAACAAATCACAGATTCTTGATTTTCTTGTTTGTTATATATACTGTATTAGCTGGATGTGTTCTTAACAAGCTTTGTCAGTTGTGTATGTTGTGCTTTCAGGACTCGACAATCCCTGTCTAACAACAACCATCAGTGATTTTGGGTTTCTAGTTCCTCCAAGAACCCGTTCACCTGCCGTATCACTACCCATAATCCCAGGCCATGTGTTCATAGACGAAACAGTCGGATCCTTGCATGCAAGGGCTTCCCTGCTGTCATATCATGATCTCTCACTGGATCGCTCAAATTACGCAATGGGCCACTGGGCCTTAATAGAGCATAAAATCAGATTACAGAGGATTACCTTTCCGTGAAGCCCCGCCCCCTGCCACTCTAACTCCGCCTCCCAGGGGGCGTGGCTTCCATGAGTCATAATGTAAACAGTAGATCCAGATGGGTCCGTGCTAAGCAGCTTAGACTCGCATTAATCATGTGGCTAAGTTGCCATCGGGGGTGTGCAGTGTTGTGCTGAAGGGTTCCCGCGCACACACACACACAATAAATATCGGTTAAAGCTGGCGACACAATATGGCAGCGTGTGTCACACGCCAGCCGGAAAACATGAGCTAGCTGATAAGAAACATATTCTCATGATGCCCAAAATGTCACAGTAAGATTTCCAAGCAGAATCGATTCTGCAAAGGAGCTTTATTTTCCAGGCTGTGACGATCACAGATGTCCCGCTCCTCAAGGGTCGTTTAAGCGCATTGTGTCGTTACACGGCGTTAGCGTGTGTGCTGACATTAGCTCGGTTAACCCTCTGGTGCTCTTTTTTTTATTTTTTTATCAAGGAAATGAATGTACTATATTTTAGTTTGATGTTTTTTATTTAATATTTTGTATTTTTAGGGGATTTTATG
>NW_026606665.1:190000-200000 GCF_029890125.1 Rhinichthys klamathensis goyatoka | reverse complement strand
TTCCGTCCGCACTGAGACGGCGTTTTTATTAATGAAAACTAACCTTTTTGAAAACGCTCTCCAAAGTGGATACATTTGAAAACGCCGTTCTCGCGTTGTAGTGTGGACTGTCAAAACGGAGGTATTTAAAGCAGCACTAAGTAGGAATTCGGTTTTTGTCAAACAGCGACCCCTAGAGTCTCTGAGGAGTACTTGTACTGTCGTGAATAGCACTCACGCAGAGATGGCTCGCACTCACGGCCGGATCCCCTCCCCCTGTACACCGGTACCTGTTCAGTAGGATGGACGCTGAAACGAGTGGGAATAAGGTGTGGCCCCTTTAAGAGCTGCGCGCGCCCAACACCACATGTATATGCCGCCGGGTTATTTCTGTTTGATGCTCATTTTATCAGATCTGTTTTTTTGCCATAAAGCAATTCGTTACCTCGCAAGACCTGATATCACACGATACTTCCTAACACTGGCGGCCCGCCGGCCCAAAGTTGCAAGGGTGGTTTTGCGGCTCACAGGCACCAGGGGGGTGCGAGACGACCACCATTCAACACGAAATCAGTAATATAAACATTACAATGACCCCAAAGCTGTTCGGTTAAGGTAAAAAAGTTACTTAGTTCACCTTTAAAACATACGTTTTTAATACGTAAGGCGTAAGTTTAGTCATGTGACGCGTATTGTACCAATAGATATTCATGTTTATACCGGCATTGTGCCTGTTATGTTATTCACGTTCACACTGTTGCTAAAATATGTTACTTCACACACTCTTCATATCACAGGCCATGCAAAGATGACAGAATTCACTCACATCTGCTGTCCGGCGGCGAAACATGAGAGACGTTTCGTTTTAGACCAAACGTGTAATAGTGAGTGCGTGCGATCTGGACACATCAGTGATTGCTGAGATATTCTGCTAAATAAAAGATCCTGTCAGAAGAATTGCACGATAACTTTATTATGTATTGTTCCGTCTGTATCATCTCCGGTTTCACGCATGCGCAGTAAAGGTGAATTTAGTGTTTTCAGGCGATTTCCAAACGTTTCTCATCCACACTGAAACGCTAGTGTGGACGGAGAGCGCTTTTAAACGAAAACGCCGTTTCCGGATTAACGCAGACGGAGCCTCAGATTCACACTGAGCGTGTCCGTGTGACTGTTTGTCGGCATGCTCAGGATGTCAACGAACTCTTCAGCATCTGGGACAGAAATAGAACGGTGAATGCTGAATTTGAGCATGGCAATTAGGAATGAATATAGCCCGTTCTTCCCAGGGCTCTGGGAGAGATAAAGAGATGAAAAGCTGAAGCTGGGATGAATAGCTCGTCTGATTGAGGAGGACATGATGGAGGGCTGTGCGTTGGATGAAAGACATGTGTGTGAACGGGAACGGCTGATGTCAGATGTGGTAAACTCTTGCGAGCCGGTGTCGTGGTGCTGGCAGAGATTTACTTCAACATGCTCTCAAACATCTGTGTGTGTGTGTGTGTGTAGCGCTGACTGTTCAGCATCTGTGGTTTAGTTATTTTCAGAATATTTGTATGTTTTTAAATCTTATTCTGAGATAGAGATGTCTAACATTTACACTGGAACAAGTTTGGCGTACTTTTTTCAAATAGTAAAATTCACGATTAATAGCAAAGCGACACATTGAATTAAACGTGAAATTTGCATGTAGAAAGACTGAACTGAAGTAGTGTTTCTTGTAAAAACGGACTCTAATGACCAGTTTTATTTACAGAACTCATTTTGAAGTTTTTTCTGCATTAATTCCACACTGAAAAAAATTTGGAGTAGGATTTACTTGAAAAAAGCTAGGCAACTTTTTTCACTCAGAAAATGCTAGTAAATTTACCACGATTTGCCAAGTAAAAACCTAAACATATTTATCAGTAGCTTTAATTAGAAATATTTAAGTTAAATTTACTTGGAATATGGAGTTAAGTAAACTTTACCTAACCTAGTCAAGTGAAAGTAACAAAGAAAATAAGAAATTTTAACTTGGCTAGTAAAAGGTTGAGTAATATCAATTTAGTTGAAATTTCCTTTGCATTACATTTCAGTCAAACAATAATATTGAATTATACCAGTATGTGCTTAGAACTTCTAAGTAATTTATACTACATCATGTCAGATTTTAAACATCATGTGAATGCAAAGACCTCAATACTTGGAACATTTTTGTGTTTGAATGTGTCATTTTGAGCAGAAAATTTACTCGAAATGTCACAAAATGGCAAGTTACTATAATCCTAACAACAAAAGCAATGATAAAACAGTGTAAATACAGCTGGAAACAAGTGAAAAATCAACCTCATTAATTATTCAAGGTCCAGTGCATGATGGGAACCCCAGTATCAGAAAAGTTGAGTAATTTGTACTTCATTTTATTAAGTTGATATTTACGCTTTCATTTCTACTCGCTTGAATTAAGTACTGATATGGAATTTACTTAGTTTTTTTAATTCTTGCCTGAACTAACTTTTTCATTGGGGTTTTTTCCAGTAGTATTTACTTCACCACAAAATCATTTTTTACAGTGCAGTTGTAGATGCGAACATTTAGACTTGATCAGATCTCCGAACATAAAAGCATTCATAAAACAAAACGTTTTCTTCGCGGGTGTTTGATTCGCAAGAAAGTCGTCTTGCAACCAAATTGTGGATAAATGATGCTGTGCAATTCATGCATTTCACATTTTTAAACACCTGCTTCTACAAACGTTTGCATGTGTTAAACAGGCTTTATTTTTTGACTCATTGATGCATTTTATTTCTTTATTTGTTTATTATTGTGTGCATGACGTCGAACACCTGCAATTTTTGTACAATTGGGAGTTCTAGATTTCCATTCTGTTGCCCTTTTCTAAATCGTAGCCTACTTTGCATGATAAAATCAATCAGGATGGATGACGAAATCAAGGCCCATGTGTTATTTCCTGCTGAATATTTAATATAATACTGTATAATATAATATTTTCCCTTAGAAAATATGCATTGCAGAAACTAAATTTGATGTCATCGTCAATGTTTAAAAAAAAAAACATTCAGTTCGAGCCACTAAATTAATAAAATTATGTGACATCTACATTAAAATGATTCATTTTCATATTCAAATAGTGTTCAGATCTTTTATAAACGCGTTAAACGCTTCTATGGGAAAATCTCTTGGCTGTGTAACTCTGGCATTGCTTCGGCCGTTCATTTCAAGTACAGTATCATATTTAGGAGCCGAATTCTTCAACAATTCACTCATATTCATATTCCCAGGCATTATTTCTTATACATATTTATGAGTGAGATCTATTGGAATACAAATGATGGAATGTTTATCATGCAATAAGTGCAACTGAATACAACAGGCTCATTTTCCTAGAGATTATCTATCTCTGATTGTATCAATATGAATCTGTGGTAATGATTTTCAGCCGTAGCGCAGATTTAATCCTCATTTATAATATCTGGTCTCTAATGAGCGTATAATGATGATCAAAGTGGGCATGTTCTGTCATACATCACTGTTCCGCCGTGCGCTTGTTAATTGCAGCTTCGCTGGGGTTATGAATGCCGTCGAGAGTGTTTAAGAGATCGGACCTCTGAGAGAGAGAGAGGGAACACAGCCAATAATTCATATCAGAAAAGCCGTGCCTCTATATTGAATCACTACTGAACAAGGATTAATAAAGTATTCTGGCTTTGCCTGCTCGTGTTATCAAATCCTCCTATGTATATTTAGACGAATCGGTTGAGCGAATGATTCAATGACTCGCTCATTACTGAATGAATCAGTCAGTGGGTTTGAACCGATTAATGATTTAATGACTCACTAATTAAGACAATAAGGTGTAATGGTGTAACGTGGAGAAACATATCACTTTGTATGTAAATGCATATATTGTATTTTATTATAATATATATTATCAGCAATTTTATATCATATAATATACATCATATGTTGATATTTTTCTTATCAGGGTTATTGTGCATAACTAAAACTAAATCATCCAAAAAAAAAATGTTTGTTGCTGGGGGAAAAAAAATATGAACTGAAATAAAATAAAATATATAAATAAATAAATTGTGTAAATAGTTGCCATTTTTAATTTTCGTTTAGTGTAACTTGATGTACTAAAACGTACTAAAAATTAAACATAATTATTTTATAATTTCAGCAAAATTTATTTTAAAAAAACTATATTGGCATATTTAAAAACTGCTAAAAAAACAGAATTACTAAAAGTTTAATAAAAAATAAATAAAATTAATTATATAATTAAAAATAAAAATGATTTAAATTAAATATCAATGATACTAAAATAAAACCATAATTTATCAGAATATTTATATGAATCTATAATGTGTGTTTTCAATATTTTTAATGATTATTTTGTTATTGTAGTGCAAAACACACAGTATCTGAATTGTTTTTAGAGGAACAGAAGAGTTGTGATCGGTCGCGAGGGCATTCATCCTCTCTCGTGACTCAGTGTGTGACTCGTTTGGGTCGATGGCTCTTTATGTTCAAGTCCTTCTTCTCTAGTGTTGGTTATTGATCTTCTTCAGCACATTTGGAGACGTGTCACGTTAGGGTTAGGTTTTTTTTGGTGGATTCAGATGAAGCTTAAGAAGTCAATTCTGTGTCTTCATTAGTGAAAACTGATCGAGTGTGTGAGAAATGGAAATAGCTTTTAGTTTTAGTTCTATAATAACCCTTGTTTGGAGTTGTTGAGATATCCATATCGAAGGCTTTGTTCTAAATCCTATCTCTAATAAATGCTGAAAAAAAAAAAACCCAGCATTTGGGTAGAAATAAATGACCCAGTGTTTTTTAGAGTGTAGTGCTCTGTCTATGTCTATATGCATCCTAGAGATGAACCGCTGTTATGTTGTGACTGACACACACAAGCACAAGTTTGCGTGCTTGTCGCATACATAATATGTTGATATTATATGTTGACATTTTTAATATCAGGGTTTTTCCATCCATAACTGAAACTAAAACCATTAAAAAAAAATTTTTGTTACTTAAAAAAAAAAAAAAATGTTATCTGAAAAAAAAATATATATATATATTATATATATAAGAATCGCTCAGCTAGTTGCCATTTCTAATTTTTGTGTAGTTTAATTTAAGGTGCTAAAATAACTAAAACTTAAAAAAAAGAAGAAATATTTTATATGTTTGATAATTTCATGAAAATTTATATAGGCTTTTTTTTTAAATACAAAAAATGAAGAAAAAAAACAGACTTACAAAAACTTTTACGAAAATTTTAATGAAAACAGAAAAAAATAAAACGAATAATTTAAATAAATTCAATACAATATTATTATCTACATAGGCAACATGCATCCAAGAGATGAACCGCTATTATGTTGTGACTGACACACACAAGCACAAGTTTGCGTGCTTGTCGCATACATAATATGTTGATATTATATGTTATCAATATCAGGGTTTTTCCATCCATAACTGAAACTAAAACCATTAAAAAAACATTTTTATTACTTGGAAAAAAAAACGTTATCTGAAAAAAATAAAATAATATATATATATATAGAAGAAGAACCGTTCAGCTAGTTGCCATTTCTAATTTTTGTGTAGTTTAATTTAAGGTGCTAAAATAACTAAAACTATAAAAATAAAAAAAAAATTATAATATGTTTGATAATTTCATGAAAATTTATATAGGCATTTTTTTTTCAAGGAAAAAAAACAGACTTACAAAAAAACTTTTACGAAAATTTAAATTAAAACAGAAAAAATAAAACTAATAATTTAAATAAATTCAATACAATATTATTATATACATAGGCAACACTCTAATAGGTGTAAAACCTCATAATGCATACCGATTACATTCAGTCCTTAATTAAATATATATATTTTAAGTAATTAAATATAAATAAATTTGAATTGAATATATATATATATATATATAACTGATATTTTGGCTCCACATGAGACTCAGATTCAGGTTTAAGTGACAGTGTAACTGCATACATGCATATAGAGATGAACCGCTAGTATGTTGTGACTGACACACACACAAGCACATGTGACTCTTGTCCAGATGCTTCACAATCGTCCGTTTGCGTGCTTGTCGACAGCTTTATAGAGCATCTTACAACGGCGATTGGAGTTTGCTAAATGAAAGTGATTAATCAAAACCCTCAGATGGCTCTCATTACACACTGCAGCAAAGCAAACACTGCAGTACGACTCACAACGCAGCCCAAATCACACTGTCTTCCGCTGCTTAATCTCCACGACAGGCCGACAGCGGAGACAACACTTTCCTGCCATGAAAATAAGATAAAGATGCAAATGCACAAGCGTGTGAGCTGAGGTAGCAGCTGCTCTCAGATCTGTGTGAGAAATCAAAGCTTTGCACATGCTTCTGAATGCTTTAATAAAAGCGTAATAATCTTTTCCCCACCGCTGCCATTAGAGCCTTATTAGAAATCCTGATGCATGGCCGAGAGATCGAAGATCAAGCATTACACGCAAAAACTTCTAATGGATCCTCATAAATAACTTCTATTGCTTTCTAGATGTTTCCATGCAGTCATTAATTCTTCAGAACTAATTCGAGGAACTCGCAAGAAACTCTGCGATTATTAATAGATTCGCATAAAAACTTTAGTTCTAAATTCTGTCGCGACCTTTGACCTTTGCTCTCCGGGGGTCACCCAAGTGTGTCAGAGAGAGAAAGTGCTGATGTACTTCATTAGCCCGAACCAGAAATAAACCACCATGAGACACAGATTTAACATTAATTGGCTCTTTGATACGAGAAATGCTGACCGACTGCAACAAACCAGCTGGAACTTCTTATCTGTGTGCTTTCCTGAATGTATACATGCATAATGAATCGAGCAAAGTTGCAAACAAGAATACGCTACTGTTCAAAAGTTTGGGGTCTGTAAGATTTTATTCATCAAGGATGCATTTATTAGATCAAAAGTGACAGTAAAGACATTTATAATGTCACTAAAGATTCTATTTCAAATAAATGCTGTTCTTTTAGAACTTTCTATTCATCAAAGAATCTTGAATAAGATTCTATAAATCTATAAATGTGATGCGATTTGGAAAACCCGTCAGATGTCGCGCTGGGACGTTTTTCAGTAAGGTCTAAAAATAAGTCGAATGTCAGTTTTTTTTTGTCAAAATTGGGTTTTTATTAAATTATTATTCTATAACATCTTGTCTATCATCTCATTGGCAAAATTGATTCTATTTCAAATAAATGCTGTTATTTTAGAACTTTCTGTTCATCAAAGAATCCTGAAAAATAACAGTTTCCACAAAAATATAAATAATAATCATAAAAGTTTATTGAGCATCAAATCATCATATTAGAGTGATTTCTGAAGGATCATGTGACACTGAAGACTGGAGTAATGATGCTGAAAATACAGCTTTGATCACAGGAATAAATTACACTTTACTAGATATTCATATAGAAAACAGTTATTCTAAATTATAATAATATTTCACTATTTTTACAGTATTTTTGATCAAATAAATGCAACCTTGATGACTACTTTCAAAAACATTAAAAAAAAAACGTATTCATCCCAAACTTTTGAAAGGTAGTAAATATTGTACATTAAAAATATAAATATAAATGTTAGGCAGTGTTTGTCATTAGAAAATATTTTTAAATAATTGCATAATCATGTTTTTTAAAATCTGAATCTTACTGTGCATGATTTATCATACTTTAGTGCTGACATGACCAGGACGGGGTAAATTCCCACTAAGCGGTGATTCAGTCCCACCATAGATTTATTTTGTCATTGAATTTCGTTTCTGTAGGGAAATAAAATGCTGACTTTGATTCCAATCATCAGAGAAAAACTGCGACTAACATTGTAAAGGTGTGGAATATGAGGCTTTTTAATATCTCCAGTATTGATTGAACGCGCATCACTGACGGTCAACGTTTCAGATAGTCGTGAGTCAGACACAGAACGGCTCTCGGTCCAGCGGGAGATCTCACTCCTCCTGATAGTCCAGGGAAACTTCTCATCAGAGTGAAAATGAAGCGCTGTGAGTGAGAGAGACTATTTTTATCATCACCACAACAAGCCCTGCCAAGCACCCTGGGATAGCGGCCAAACCCCTGAAGAAGAGCCAGGTAACGGCCGCTATACCTGCGGGAGTGAGCTCACATCACACTCCTGTCCTGCACACACACACACACATCACCGCAGATTACACAGTGTTTAAAGGAGAACTCCGGCGCAAAATGAACCTTTGGTCTAATTACACATTGTTACCTAGTCAACCGTTATCTGAGATTTGTTTTCATGATTATCGAATGTAAATAGTTTTATCTCTAAAAACAGTTTAGCCTATAAAGCTAGTATAACGCTAGTATATTGGGCATAGTGTAATGACAAATAAAAATCGCTTGTTAATACCACTAACAAGGCTCAAAATAGCCCCACACTAACACGGTAGCATAATGAGGGTCCCTACCTTCAAACCGAAGCATTGAGAACTTTGTCAGTGTCCAGACAGTTTAATAAGAAGATATTTTAAACATACAGTCAACTTCGCGTATACAGACAGGAGCCATCTTTGAAAAACAGTCTTTACCAGTCGATCTACGAACGCCGATCCAAGCCTGCTGTTCGCGCTCACCTTATCACAACTTATAGCTCGTTCACATCTCACCAGCGCACTTGGATCGGCGTTCGTAGATCTTATTAAACTGTCTGGACACTGACAAAGTTCTCAATGCTTCGGTTTGAAGGTAGGGACCCTCATTATGCTACCGTGTTAGTGTGGGGCTATTTTCAGCCTTGTTAGAGGTGTTAACAAGCGATTTTTATTTGTCATTACTCTATGCCCAATATACTAGCGTTACTCTAGCTTTATAGGCTAAACTGTTTTTAGAGATAAAACTATTTATATTCGATAATCATGAAAACAAATCTCAGAGAACGGTTGACTAGGTAACAATGTGTAATTAGACCAAAGGTTCATTTTGCGCCGGAGTTCTCCTTTAAGCATAGACTTTACATCAAAACAGACACTCATGAGTCTATAGATACGCTACAGTCAGCATATAAGAGGTGTACATGAACATGCAGCAGCAGATCTTCTGATCTGGAGAGAGTTGGTGTTTGAGATCATATTGAGATCGCTATCTTAGCAAATCTGAGACGGTTTTGAGTCGAGATTGATCAGTTTTTTTTAAACTGATACCGATAACACAGATAAATGACGTTTAACGGTGGATCCAATGTTAAACAAGCAATATTACATTTTGAAAAAAATT
Source organism: Rhinichthys klamathensis goyatoka (assembly GCF_029890125.1). Taxonomy (NCBI): domain Eukaryota; kingdom Metazoa; phylum Chordata; class Actinopteri; order Cypriniformes; family Leuciscidae; genus Rhinichthys; species Rhinichthys klamathensis. Next base: position 190,711 of record NW_026606665.1, on the reverse strand, counting down.
CGAAAATATCGGTAATACCAATTATCGGTGGAACTCTAATCTTTCGAGTATTTATCACAGATAAATGACGTTAAACGGTGGATCCAACAAACAATATTTAATCATGAAAAAATGCGTAATACTAATTATCGGTTGGCTTCTAATTTTTAGAACAATTTATCACAGATAAATGACGTTTAACGGTGGATCCAATGTTAAACAAACCAATTATCGGTCGGCATCTAATTTTTAGATTATTTATAAATAGGTACCGTTTAACAGTGGATCCCAATATTAAAAAATAATATTTGATGAAGGAAAAATGCTTAAATATCGGGAAAATATTGGTAATACTAATTATCGGTGGGCCTCTAATCTTTCGAGTATTTATCATAGATAAATTACATTTAACGGTGGATCCAACAAACAATATTTAATTATGGAAAAATGCATAAATATTGGGAAAATATTGGTAACACCAATTATTGTTCGCCTTCTAATATTTAAGATTATTAATTACCGATACATGCCATTTAACAGTGGATCCAGTATTACAAAAATGATATTCAATTAAGGGAAAATGCTTAAATATCTGGGAAATATTGGTAAGACCAATTATCGGTTGGCCTCAAATTTTTAGATTATTACAGATAAAAGACGTGTAACGGTGTATCCAATATTACAAAATAATATTCAATAAAGGAAAAATGTTTAAATATCTGGAAAATATTG
>NW_026606665.1:172500-185000 GCF_029890125.1 Rhinichthys klamathensis goyatoka | reverse complement strand
ACCATGGAATAGTGATTTTTCAGTGTATACTGTGCAGTTTGTAGTATACTAGTACACAGTCGACTTCATCTATTGTGTAGCTGGTGAGGCTCTGTCTTCTTCCCACGTGATTGGCCGGATGATAATCATGTGATATTGTGAAACATGAGCCTGTTCCTCTCCCCTCAATTAGAGGCATTGTGCTGTTCATTCAGATGCTAATCCAATCAGATTCATGAATGAGGATGTTCTTTTTAAAACAAACAATATATCCATAAATAGCCTTAAATATACATCTGGTAAAATCATGTTTTTATAGGCCTAGATGATATATTTTGATTGCAGGTCATAATGAGAGTGAGTTCACATCACACCCACAGACCTCCGAGGATGTAACCCAGTTTAAGATGTTTAATGTGCTTAGCTCATGCAAACGTAAGCCATGGTTGTGTATCATTTGATTGTGTTTGACCTAATCACGCCATCAAAACAGGATGTGACTTCTTTTTTTTTAACCCATCTGGCATTTACATGCTTATTCAATGTCATAAATCAAGGTTGCATTATTCTTGTTTCGTATGCGTTTCATATGTATGATTAATATGCTGAAAATCTTAAAGAGGCCATATTATGCCCTTTTATGTTGTTTTTGTCCTCTACTAGAACATGTTTTCCTGCTTGAATGTTGATTATTTTCCTCATATTCTCCATTGTTGCGGCTCCTCTCTTCCCAGTCTGTCAGTAACGCTCTGTTTAGTTCCTGTCTCTATGAAGCCCCGCCTTCTGAAAAGCACACTGCGCTCTGATTGGTCGGCTGGATCAGTGTGTTGTGATTGGTCGAGCGCTTCGAGTGTGTTTGGGAAATGTCCCGCTCTTCCCATAACCGCCAGTTTAACACACTACTAACTAACTCAACCAGGCCCCGCCCCTTTATTCTGTGTATGAATTATTATAATGAGGAATATTGTGACGTGTTCGTTCCCGGAAGAAACTCAAGACTACAATGGAGGCGTTTCAGGAGTTCAGAAACACTGACATGTGATATTCTGCAATGCAACTCGATCATCTAAACGAATATGATTATAGATGATCGAGTAAATGTCTAATCATATTCGTTTGATTATACCTAGAAAAAGTTAGTTTAGTTTCGCCGCTCCAAATGACTGGAATGTGCTACAAAAGTCATTATTTCAATCTCTGCATTTAAAAAAACTATTATGGAGTGTTTTTATCAAAGCTTGTGAATGTTTTTAATTAATGTATATGTGTGTGTGTATATATGTAGTGTGTCATAATTCTCCTGCCAGGCGGTTAATACATAAACACTGATATAGAGAATAACAACTGCACATCACACACTAAAGAAAGATGAACACACACAAGCAGAGTGTGTCTTTTGTCTGCTGTGTGTTCCAGTAATCTGACTGGTGGTGTGTGTTCCTCCTGCAGTGTGTGTGCGTGCGCTGGAAGTGACGGTGAGCCAGAGCAGTGTTCAGGTGGCCCGAGGTCAGGCCGCCGTCCTGCCCTGCACCTTCTCCACGAGCGCTGCGCTCAATAATCTCTACATCATATGGATGGTCACGCCACTGGCCAACGCCAACCAGCCAGAGCAGGTGAAGAAGCACAACACACACACACACACACACACACACACACACACTGATCTGCACAACACACACATGTGAAACAATATTCAGCGGGAAACCATTTAGAAGAGTGCTTGATCATATCCATGAGGATTAACCCTCACAAAGTGCACACAACTTTAAGCTTCATAACGTCATATTTGACTAAAAACATATTGCATTAATAACTTCTTAGCATTTGCAACATATAATTTTATAGAGCGCCTTTAAAAGTTGCTTTCTCAAAGCGCTTTACAGGCAAACATAGAGAAAACTACACACTTTAAATGCAAAATTTACAAATAAAATAAATAATCAAGTAAAAGCAATCCTAAAATTAAAAGTTTTGAGAAGAGATTTATAAGTCACTATATGAATATGAATGTGCAAATATTTAAATGTCTTAAAAGTGACCATGTCACTTTTTTGTTACAAAATCTATACATATTCATTTTTTAACTTAACATCAAAATTATTCTGGATTGTTTTCAAACAAAATGCATACATTTTACTTGCATAAACCGAAAGATAAATTTTTCATGGTGCGATGGTTTATCAGTGTGTGATAAGTGATGGGAAAGAGGCTAAATATATTTTACAAAATTATTTTTGAGACTAATCTACTGTAACTCTATAGATGTACAGAAAAAGTCATAAACTTTGTGAAAAGCCAGATAACAATGACCTAGAACGCAAACGTTTGGTTATATTTCTTAAAATAATTTAAAAAAAAACTGAATAAATGTGTATTTTGATAGTCTGATACTTTTTCTCCTTGTCATTAATTTCATATCTTGTTAGATTTATGCTTTAAAAAAAACTATTGAGTTAGAAATAATTATAATAAGTTATCATATTTTATGCTAATTGCTTTTCAGGTAAATGTATCCTGTTATCAGGACATTTAGATATTTTTACTGGGAAACAATGCACAAATATGGATTAATTTTTTCCATTGTTTTATTGAATGCATTTTTCCGGGTCAAAACTAGCCTGAATGCATTGGGAGGGTTAATTGGACAATGAAAAGTGAGCTATGATATTATTGATTAGGAATATTTCTTGCCAGCAAAATAATCTTTTTAAGATTATCTTGCTTGAATGAAAGTTAATAGGAAACTCCCCATCATGCACCTGTTCTCATGTCAATGCTACTGATGCTACACAACTAGACCGCTCGGATCATAATCAATAAACATGTTTTAAGTATACACCACTTCATAGATTTGATTAGTTTTGTTGCTTGCGGTGCTGATTGAGTGTTGAACAGTGTCTCACATTTCATGGTTTCCATATTCACTACTTTATTTCCCCTCTCAAGTCCCTCTTTGAAGACAGTGACTGTCGGCTTCCCACTTCCCTGTGTTCATTAGCGGACTGAAGAAGCTGAAATCAGGAGTGTGTTGCTCATTCTTTAACTTAAAGCATGACCGTCATCTGACTTTGTGTACGGATGCGGTTCAACACCCTGTAAACACAGCAGCCCTTCACAAACATTGCCATGTTTACTACTGGAGGATTTATTCAGAAACGCCAAGTAAACAAATAAAAACTGCCAGCCAGGGTCACGGCACCAGAAACCATCCAGATTTATTTCCGCAGGCCGTTATAATGACAGGGTTCGTACAAGGTGCTGAAAGTGCTTGAATTTGACTTTTTGTCTTGGAAAACTTTTGAAAACAGACATATTTCTGAAAAAAGCCTGAATTATTAGAAGACAATAGGCAATATTAGAAAATAGTGTTAAATTTGATTGATAAAACAATCTTTTCACACTCATCTGATACTGATATTTAGCATGGTTATGAGCGTGATATCGCTCATATAATTATTCAAGTATATTATACAGCTTTCATTCTTCATATACATACACACACACATTCAAGGGAGAAAAAATCAGTTTGAATAAGGAAAGCGATATCTTTGTCATAGTATCCTTTCAATGCTCATTGAATTGCATTGTGCTGCACTTTATACCATTTTGTTGTATTATTTTGATTTATTTATCTATTTACCTTTTGATAATTTGAAAGATAATTAAGATATTGTTTGATAAGTGAGATCTCTGATTGTTGTCCTTGAAAACCAAAAAAGTAGTGTTTGAAAAGTAATTTTCAAGTTTCATATTACAGTATCGGTACGAACCCTGTAATAATAGTTTGTTTATGTCTGCTGCATTAGAATATAATCACGCAGCACACTCATTATTAGCAGACTAATGAGACTAACTGCACAATGTTGTTCATAGCTAATTAGAGAAGTGCTGAAACACTGTTTTGTACATCACGTGTGTGTTTGCAACTGTAGTTATTCAGAGCTAGAGCTGATTTTACACTTGAAAGGTCAAGAATTCACACCTGAACACCTCAGGTGCCGCTACTAAACTGTGCTAAGATCTGATTGGATGAGCCACATCTGAAAATAGCTGATGTAATCACACCTGTGTAGTGAAGTATGCAGTGATACTCCGGTGTAACTCACACTTGGGTTCGTTTGAGATGCGTTGAAGTTCACTAGCTGGAAACTCTTCCTGATGTTTTGCCCTCCCTGTTATCTTTACTGGACCATCCAAACTCCAGCATCTGCACAATGCCCTGTGGGTAAAGCGGCACATGTGACAGCACACGCGTGTGTGTGTGTGTGTGTGTGGGCTTCAAACGCAGAGCGCAGGTTTATCGCCTCATCCTTTGATTCCGTCTGATTTATTTTCATGAATGACTGCAGGCGAAACCTCATTCACCTGCTTCCCACACACACACTTACCTATATACAACTGTGTGAAGATAACCTGAGCACACACACACACGCACATACACTTACCTGCCTGTAACTCTGTGACCTAAACACACACACACACACACACACACACACACACACACCTGCCCCCAACTGTTTTAACCTAACACGCACAACAAACGATCTTCTGCACTAATTAACCCAGAGCTGCACAGGCCAGAACACAACAGCTGCTCGTTACACAAGCACAAAACACACACTCTCTCACACACACACACACACACACACAGATGCAAACACATGCATGCATACACATACACACTCGCACGCGTGCACGTGCACACTCACTCACACACCTACTCACGCACACTCTCACTGTCACACACACACACTCCCACTCTCTCTCACACACACACACACACACACACCATAAATATACAAACACACATGCTATCTGACAAATTCAAAAGATTTTATTTAATTTCTAATCTACTTAATTGGTTTACACTATAAAATAATTACTATAATTTTTTTAGAGAATTGGGTGCTAGTATTCTAGTTTTTTGTATATACTACTAGCCTGTTCATATATATATATATATATATATATATATATATATATATATATTTATTTCTAATTACAGTTTCTTCAATTGCTAACAAGCATTGTTCAAAACTGAAGCCACTTTTTCAAAACTCATGAATGAATCACAGCCTAAGAGTTAATCTCACCTCCAAAACACTCAGACCAACAAAACACTTCATATCTGTCTCAAAATAAACTCGTTCCACCATAACACTGGCAACAATTCTCATTCAGAAAACATAAATGTCACTCATAACAAACAGACTTAAAAAACACTAACAACAGGGAGCATTACATAAATCGTGAACTTTGATCTTTGAAGTTTGAGTGATTTTTCACATAAATCAGTATTTCATTATAGGATAAGAATAACAAAAAGTTGAAGCAATAATAATGACATCATCAGAAAGATGTCTAGTGTAATGGCGTCTGTGCAGTATTTGAGTCCCAGGAGTCCCACACAATATAAAGACATACAGGACAGGTGAATATGAAAGTGTGTGTGTGTGTGTGTGTGTGTGTGTGTGTGTGTGTGTGTGTGTGTGTGTGTGTGTGTGTGTGTGTGTGTGTGTGTGTGTGTGTGTTTCCTGCCTGCGACCCGAGACTCTGGGAAAGACTCCAGCCTCCCCACGAACATACACACAACCGACCGACATTTTTTAGCTTTTAGTATAAATATATGTTAGTCTTAACATTATGAATAAGCTGGTGTGCTCCAAAACAATGAAAAAATTCACATTTATGAGATATAAGCATTCAAAACTTACAGTCTCTCACTTCCGCTAAAATGGATCAGGGATGTTTATGACATCATCGTGGACTTCAGCTTCTCATCACATCTTCTGTCCAATCAAATGCTCTCTAGAATCTAAAGCTCCGCCCCCTCTGCTATAAACACCACCTGGCCAAAGCGAGCGTTGACATCTCGGTTGGAGTGTGTGTTCGGTTGCTCAAACGCTCCAGTTTTATTCCGATGGTTAAGAATGAAATGCTAGAATATATTCACACCTCTACTATTGAATCCAACGCATCTTCAGCGCTCGGATTCGCTTCCATGGAGCCGTCAAGTACGACTGCAGTCTGTGAGGGAAACCAAACGCTATTGGCTGTTTGAAAAGGGGGAGGAGCCATTCAATATGTCCCGCCTTAGCTTGGTCAACGCATCATACAAAGCTGCTGTTCCAAGGCACTTTAAAGATGCCGTTTGCATACTGTGCAAAGAATACAATATTTCTGTACGCATGCGATACCTGGATGACTAACACACACTAATATCGATTGCATTTGCCAAAATGTGCAGGAACTTACAAAACACACTGCAATACTGTATCCAACAATGCATTGCACTCAACATGACCAGTGTGAAGAAGGAAAAGTGTTTTAATGGATACCTTTCGACTTCCAAACATTAAGACATTTGATGCTAAATGAATAAATATCCATAATCAAGGTCATGTGATCTGTCTAGCATCAATGGAAGTGCATAATTGTAGCTATCATTTGCTAGTTTCACATGTATGGCGGTTGTATCCCAGCATGCTCAGTGCTTCATAGAGTATAAGTGAGGGATTTATGCCGACGTGTCTTTAGCATATGTCGACCTTCTGACCTGATTCTGATCAGATCACATTCTCCCCACGTCTGTAATCTTCTGTGTTCAGCGGCAGATTAGGACATACAGCAGATGTGTGTGTGTGTGTGTGTGTGTACAAGTTCAGTGTTTCCCTGAGAAATCCTTTTTTCATTTGCAAGTTTATGCATTTATTTATAGTAACCATTTAAACTAAATATATTTCATGTAAGAATATTATTTTATTCCGTCACATTTATGTGCGACAAACGCATGTTACGACGTGACTGAATACGTTATAGAGAAGACTGACGGCTGAATGTAGGGCGGGGCATATGATGCGTTAGGGGGCGGGGCTTAATGATTGACAGCTCATGATGTGGCCGGAGCCAAGTCAGTTCTTAGCCGCTGATGACCATCTGTACACAACTGATGACCTCCTTTCCTCTCGAGTGTGTGGAAATCTGCTTAGTTTCCTCTGTGTGTGTGTGTGTGTGTGTGCATGTGTGTATGTGATTTTGTCCTTGTTAGAATTATTGGTAACACTTTACAATAAGGTTCATTAGTTAACATTAGTTAATGTATTAACTAACATGTTTTTATTAATCTTTGATAATATTAGTTCATAAAAATCCAGCTGTTCATGTTAGTTCACAGTGCAATAACTAATGTTAACAAATACATCCTTTTGATTTTAATAACATATCAGTAAATGTTGAAATTAATATTAACTTAGAAGTTAGCTGAAGAAGTATTGTTCATTCTTAGTTCATGTTAACTAATGAACCTTATTGTAAAGTGTTTTAAGTAACCGCACACTTCTCCTCGACAACTTTTCATTTGAGAAATCTTTAATACTTGATCCCGTGTTACGTTAGTGTCGAGATAATATTATCGTTTTTATCTGTATATTTTCCATTTTAATTTTCCCTGAAGTTTTAGCAATTGTTGTGTTTTTGTCATTTTTATTAGTTTTTGATATATTATAAATAAAAACATATTATTATTTTTTTTTTTTGTTATTATTATTTTAGTACATCAATTTTAATTAAATGAAGATAAGTAATGTTTTCTTGGCTTGCTGAAATACAATAGTAATACAAAATATTAACATATATTCAAGTACCGAAAATATTTTTAATGTTTTTAGCTAAGTATGATAACCCTGCTATGAGCACTAGTGATGCATGACTTAGTAAACAGCACTAACAGCTCACCCATGATGTGCACTACTGAGACACTGAGATCAAGACTTAGACGACTGATAACATGCATTAGAGCAACACTCGTTTTTCTTTCTCTGTCATGTATACCTATACATCACTCCCATCTTTTCCTATTACACAGCTCATATCTCACACACACACACACACACACACACTGGCTGCGGGGCTTGTCTTGATTCATCTCAGCTGAAGTGCTGCCTGTTCATTTGTGTGTAAGAAGCGCTGAGTCCATGAGAGCATCATTTACTGGTGCTCAAAACACTGTCAACTCTCTCTCAGTGTGTGTGTGTGTGTGTGTGTTACAGGGGCCTCTCTGTCCTTCAGCCTCTCGAAGGCCTCTGAAACTCCCATGATCACACACACACACACACACACTGAGTGAAGCAGGTTCCTTTTAATGTTGCGGATCACAGAAGCTTCTAACAAAGATCAAAGTCCTTTAAAAATGCTTTATAGTGTGTGTGTGTGTGTGTGTGTGTGTGTGTTGAATAATCTACGAGCTGCTCTTCTTCTACACCAGTGTTTGATGGACAGTGACCAGGAGCTGTGCTCATAATGATGCATATTTACACTTGTTCAATAATTAATTATTTAGAAAATAAAATGCATCCTCAGTCATATTTATATTTATCTTATTTACACCTGTCAGCACTTGCTTTTTAACAGCAGACAGAAAAGTTTTCTTAATTTCATGTTTCTGGTTTTATTGTGAATGATTCATCTGATCACATTATTCTAAAGAATAGAAATACATAAAGTCATTACATGAAATATATATATATATATATATATATATATATGTGTGTGTGTATGTATATGTGTGTGTTTAATTTAAATAGCTTCTTATTTTTCTTCTTCCTATCTGCAATTTTCTGCATTTAATTCAGCTGGAGCTTAAAGATTTCATTCAAACTTTGTATTCTGTTAAAAAAAAATCTGTAAAAAAAAATTAAATAATAATAATTAAAGTTCAAATTACAGATTAAAGTTTGAAAATCTTCCAGTGACTTGACTTGTTAAAATATTCAGCTTCAAAATCGAACTACTTCCTGCTGAGAGTGATGATGTCGTTGTAATATTTGCATGCTGATTTGTGATTGGTCACTTTCTCACTGGATGCTTAACAGATGCTTAATATTCAGAAAATATTATCGATCTAAATGCAGAGATGCTGAATAATGACACTATTGTCTTCGGTAGAGCTGCTTTACAGCTGAAATTGAAGTTGTTTCATAATTTATGAATTTTGCCGCATTAACTGCCAATTATTTTTCTTGTTTTATACTGCTTTGAAACAATCTGTTGTTAATTAGTTGTCTAGTCAAGTCACCTTCATTTATACAGCGCTTTTAACAATATAGATTGTATTAAAGCAGCTTTACAGTGATAATAGGAAATTAAAGTAACAGAGATTGTTTAGGCTTTACACCAGCTCTAGAATAAAGTTATTGTCCAGCTAATTTAGTTTTAATTGATTCACATCTGTTGTAAAAATCATTAGTTATTAAAGTCATTAGTTATTACACAACACTGTTTTAACTGAAAACAGATTCTGGCTGATCATTTGCACGACAACAGTGTTTGGTTGTATAATGCACTATATAAATAAATGTGACTTGTCTTAACTTGGTCTTTGCATTTATTTTATAAGTGAAAACTTACCTGACCTTTCAGTTATTAATATCTTGTTATGTGTCTGTGTGTGTTTGTTGACAGGTGATCATCTATCAGGGAGGACAGGTCTTCAGTTTAGCCAATCACATGAACGGGCGTGTGGGTTTCGTGGCCACTATGCCCAGCACAAGTGCCTCAATCTTCATCAATAACACACAGCTGTCTGACACCGGGACGTACCAGTGCCTGGTCAATAACCTCCCGGACCGCGGGGGGCGCAATATCGGGGTCATCGGCCTCACTGTGCTGGGTGAGTCTCGGCAAGCACGGGCTACTGGTGCATTGTAGGGATGATGCACGGTATATCGGCCACCATATCGGTATCGGGCGATAAATGTTCATTTTTAATGTTATCGGTATCGGGCGATAAATGTTCATTTTTAATGTTATCGTTATCGGCCGATAAATGTTCATTTTTAATGTTATCGGTATCGCCGATAAATGTACATTTTTAATGTTATCGGTATCGCCCGATAAATGTTCATTTTTAATGTTATCGCATCGGCCGATGCGATAACATTAAAAATGAACATTTATCGGCCGATGCGATAACATTAAAAATGAACATTTATCGGGCGATACCGATAACATTAAAAATGTACATTTATCGGCGATACCGATAACATTTTTAATGTTATCGGTATCGCCCGATAAATGTTCATTTTTAATGTTATCGTATCGCCCGATAAATGTTCATTTTTAATGTTATCGGTATCGGACGATAAATGTAAATTTTTAATGTTATCATTATCGGCCGATAAATGTCCGTTTTTAATGTCATCGGTATCGGCCGATAAATGTTCATTTTTAATCTCATCGGTATCGGTCGATAAATGTCCGTTTTTAATGTCATCGGTATCGGGCGATAAATGGTCATTTTTAATGTTATCGGTATCGGCCGATAAATGTTAATTTTTAATGTTATCGGTATCGGCCGATAAATGTTCATTTTTAATGTTATCGGTATAGGCCGATAAATGTTCATTTTTAATGTTATCGGTATCGGCCGATAAATGTTCATTTTTAATGTTAATGTTATCGGTATCAGCCGATAAATGTTAATTTTTAATGTTATCGGTATCGGCCAATAAATTTCATTTTTAATGTTAATGTTATCGGTATCGACCGATAAATCTTTATTTTTAATGTTATCAGTATCGGCCGATAAATGTTCATTTTAATGTTATCGGTATCGCCCAATAAATGTCCATTTTTAATGTTATCGGTATCGGCCGATAAATGTTCATTTTTAATGTTATCGGTATCAGCCGATAAATGTTCATTTTTAATGTTATCGGTATCGCCCGATAAATGTTCATTTTAAATTATATCGGTATCGCCCGATAAATGTTCATTTTTAATGTTATCGTATCGGCCGATAAATGTTCATTTTTTAATGATATCGGTATCGCCCGATAAATGTTTATTTTTAATGTTATCGGTATCGGCCGATAAATGTTCATTTTTAATGTTATCGGTATCGGGCCGAAAATAAAATTTGTTTTATATTTTAAAGCCGATAAATAATGGATTATTTCCTTCAGATGCGCACTGTTTGCTACTTTCAAAAAAAGGAAAATACAGGTCAGTGCAACACAAGTCTGTCACTGTCATATCGGCTGCATAAAATTATTATGAAAACATTATAATGGTGTTTGGCTTTTAATGGTGAGACTTTTGTTATTGTAATCAGGCTCTCAAGTTACAAAACAAATTGGATTTAAATTTATCGGCCAATATATCGGTTATCGGCTTTCAAATATAAAGAATTATCGGTTATCGGTATCGGCCAAAATGTTCATATTCCTAATTAATTGTTTTTAATGTATGTTTTTTTAGTTTGTGCACTGCCCTAATATAATTGCCCCCTGTGGGATTAATCAAGTCGTTAATTTAACTAACTCTCATTACTCTTACAGTGTCTGCTGTAGGATTCTAGATGCTTGAACATGCTGTGATGTGCATTACTGTATCCCACAATGCAATGTGCTTAGCTTGACCTACAGAGCGATGAATGAACCGGAGAGCAATTTCAACCACAGTTTTACTATATCTTTCTTTGTTTTATTATACATTTTTTTACACAAAATTTGATTAAATAATGCAAAACTGGAATAAATAAGCTATGTCTAAAACACTGTTTTTTAATTATTATTATTTAAGTACTAGTGTTTATTTTTTAGATTTTATATCAGTTTTAATTTCATTTAAAAAAATAATAATTTTGCAATGTGTTTTTTTTATACATTTTCATTTTTAGGTTTAATTTTAGTTTTAGTTCAGATTTAGTTTTTTTTTTATTTCCAGTTATTAATTTTAGTGCTTCAACTTAAACTTGTTTTAAGCAAAAATTCTCATTTTCATTAGGTTTAAGTTGTCATCTAAATTGTTTTTTTTTTATTGTGCTTTTTAAGGTTACATGTTTTTTCTTAAATAAATATTACTATTTAGGTTTCATTTATTTTTTGTTTAGATTTAGTGCTTCAACTTAAACGTGTTTTTGTTAGTTGGCAAAGCAAAATTTGAGTCATCTAATATTTTTATTATTATTATTATTATCGTTTTGCTTTATTTATATTAACTAAAATGTTTTAATACCTTTAGTTGTTGATGATAACCTTAGATAATAGAAACTGCATGATTGAAAAGTATGCATGCATTGACATGTGCCATTCCCAAGTCCTCTCCCAGTGCCTTCTGGGATAGAAGAGTGTGAATGCACACTCAAAAATCATGACAGAAGTAGAAACTTTAAAGTAAACCATCCGTACAGTGTGTGTGTCATGAATGCTATGGATTTGGACACACTCTTCACGCGTCCTGCACAGTGCATGCATAGTTTTGGACAAAGGGTTAGTGTTTTTTCAGATGATATCCGGGCATCATTTTACTGACTAAATTATGAATATCATATGGTTATGTGACAATGGTGTTTATTGTTGCATAATGTGTACTGTTTCACATGCTGTTTTTTTGTACACAAACCTGGCAGATTGCACACTATAAATAATTTTGGCTCTGTGACGAATTGCTTATGGTGGATAAAAGCATCTAACAAATGCATAAATGTAAATGTAAACAGGACCGATATTTCAGATCTCACA
>NW_026606665.1:72500-167500 GCF_029890125.1 Rhinichthys klamathensis goyatoka | reverse complement strand
AGATCTTTTTTTTTAATCATTCCATAAATCAGAAAATACTGTAAACAGCCCAACAAAAAACAAAACAAAAAAAATCACCATTTCTTCTTACAATAAAATGTTGTATAAAATCAGGAAAATTATATAATGACCAAACCCCTCTGTAAAAACCCTCATTACATGCAAAGTGAGATATTTCAAGGCTTTATTTGTTATGATTTTGATGATTATGGCTTATAGTTTATGAAAACCCCAAATTCAAAATTAGAATATTGTGAAAAGGTTTCCAAAGCTGTAAGCCATAATCATCAACATTATAACAAATAAAGGCTTGAAATATCTCACTTTGCATGTAATGAGTCTATATAATATATTAGTTTCACCTTTTAAGTTGAATTACTGAAATAAATGAACTTTTGCACCATATTCAAATTTTTCGAGTTTCACCTGAATATTCTGTAATTGAAATCTACAGACGCAAATAGATAAAGTGCTCTAAACCAGCGATTCCCAAACTGTGGTCCGTGAAAAGGCCAAATAAAATATAAAATATTTTTTTACCTTCATTTTACCAGGAAATTCCCATAAAAAAGTAAAAAGAATATGTAGGCCTATATTTATATAAAATGTCAATTAAATTGTCAAGTTATTGTGTGATTACTAAAATAGGCTAGTGGCGCTCGGCCGTGACGTTCAAGCTCAGTGTCACCGTCAGAACCACAACATGGATCGGTGGATAGCAACAGGTTAGGTGAGCATTTATTTAGTTGTTTGTTTTTAATATAGGCCTATATTAGACAGACGATACAAAGAGGAAGGGAAAGATGTGGAGGGTGACAAAGGAGGATATTACGTTCATATCGGGCTGGCAAATAGACTCCAATGGCTTTTCCTTTTGCCAACTTTCTTTTATTTTTAACCTGCTGGAGTAACGTTAGGCCTACTGTGTTTTCATTAAATGTGTATAGGGCAGAGGCAAATATGTTCTCATCAATAGCCTTTATAGGCAGTTTATATGAAGCGAAATGTTTATAAATGGAATGAATAAGGCCGGTTATTATTTTAATTTCCAGTTAATGTTAGTTTCTTGATCTCGTGTTTCTGAAATGTTTTGCGGATGTGCTGTTAAGTGGACAAACTCAAGCCTACTTTTTGAGGACTTGCGTTGATAATCCCCTAAAATCGCCAAAGGTTTTGAAATGCTGACTATATCCAAGTGTTCTTATTACTGTATAGATTTTATACTCCATTGCTATGGAAATAAGCCTGTTGTTCAAATGAACCTGATTATGCCCTCGGGCGCTTGAGTAAATAAATAAATCAAATATGTGGTGGCAGCCGTTGTGTGCAGTAAACTGTCTTTAACAAGCTTGTTATAGTTTTAGTGCTAGTTAGCCTATTTAGAGGTGTGGATTAATTCAGGTAGGACTGTGTAGACATATTTTATTATGTGTATTATGAGGTGGTCCGTAAAAATTCTTGATTACAAATAGTGGTCCACACACACAAAAAGTTTGAAAACCCCTGCTCTAAACGATACAGTTAAAAGTGCATTTTGGATGTTTTCTTTCCACTAGTCTGAAAAGCCCAAAATCTCAAAATCGACAGATACATGAAAAAACACTGGTTTTGCCTGTAGTGTCTCGCCTTAATGGGAGCGTTTGAAAAACATTTGTGTTTAACAGCCCTAGAAACCCCCCAATTTTAGACTAAAATTTCCAAGTTTGTAGGCAAGTTGTTCTCCAGCAGACCTAATAACTCATTTCTATAATAGTGTGTGATCAGTCTGAAGTTGATTTGTGCTCCTCAGACCAGATGCAGGGTACGGTGACGCTGAGAAACATCAGCACCAGCACATCTGGACTGTATCAGTGTTCGGCGTCGAACGCCATCGGGAGGAGCACCTGCGTCCTCAACCTGCAGGTCGTGGCCCGTAAGTCTCTCACACACACACACACACACACTCGTTCTGCAGCTCGTATGCTGTTGATCTGACTGGTCTGGTCTCTGGCGTGTCACAGCGCAGCCTCAGAGCGTGGGTCTGATCGCAGGAACCGTCGTCACTGGGGTTCTGGCGCTGCTCATCTGCGCTCTACTGGTGCTGGTCACGCTCTTCTACTGGAGGAACAAGAACAAATACGAGGAGGAGGAAATCCCCAACGAGATCAGGTGACTCTTCACAAAGCTTGTCTGTGTGCATAAAGCTAATTAAACACTCTCAAAACATCTAACAACATCTAAAGAAGGTATATGATGAAAAAAAAATCTTGCAATAATAAAAGTGTTTGTGAAATACTGCACAGTGGTTTATTTTAGTATTATTTATACATTATTATAGTATTTATTACAAATTTTAATTACTTTATATTTTTTGATTTTAGTGTTTTGTCATTTGTTTAATTATCATTCCTAATTAGCTTTATTTTTATTTCAGTTTTTGTTTGAATGGTCTGGGTGAATACTGGATTCTGATTGGCTGCAGGGTGTCCATTATAAAGTGCTAGAGGACACCTAGTAAAGGAGTTCTGGTGAAACTGACTGTTTACCATTCGAAATTAATAAACAAATGCACTGTGAGTAACCATAGCAACAGGCAGTCAAAGTATCCGGTTACAATTTATTGTATCAAAACAAACATCTAGTTAGCCGTTATACGCACAACCGGCGCTACGTCATAGAATGTCTCTGAACAGATTCACGCCCACTTTTGGGGGAAATAAACTAGACTTCCCATTGATTTCAATACAAAATAACGGCAAAAACCAACGTCCGTACACAGCCGACAGGAGTAAATAACTTAAGAAATCACTTATATAAAACATGTCAAGTAATTATATGTCCACCCTGTCTGCCATAGAGCGTAAAAGATATATACACAAACTTAATTTGGTCAATTTAAAAACATGTCCCTTCATTCTCCCAGCGTCAAATTGGTGTAACAACCCCACCCAGTGGCCAGAGGTGTCTTTCTTTTACTGTCTATGGTCTTACCCTGACATTTAAGCCCAATTTATACTTCTGCGTCGAACTCACGCCGTAGCTGTGTAGCGCGCGTACCCTGACGTGCATCTCTCCAAAAATGTAACGTCAATTCTACGCGTACCGCAAGCGCTGTGATTGCTAGAACCGCTCCCCGGGTTTCACACTCTCCCTCTGCATGTGTAATTGCGCGTCAACGCGGACAACGACGCAGATATATAAATGAAAACCAACGCGTAGTCTATAGCGTAGAGGCTCCGGCGTAAGTCCGACGCAGAAGTATAAATCAGCATTTACTCGTATCGTACTTCATCGAGTCACCATATGGTAAGCCAGCGAATGATTTTACTTAGTTTTTGAAAGTAAACGTCTTTAAATGTATATATTTGGTCTTATAATATACATTATAATATATATAACCTCACTGGGTGGGGTTGTTACACCAATTTGACGCTGGGAGAATAAACGGACATGTTTTTAAATTGACCAAATTAAGTTTGTGTATGTATCTTTTACGCTCTATGGCAGGCAGGGTGGACATAGAATTACTTGACATGTTTTATATAAGTGATTTCTTAAGTTATTTACTCCTGTCGGCTGTGTACGGACATTGGTTTTTGCCGTTATTTTGTATTGAAGTCTATTGGAAGTCTAGTTTGTTTTCCCCCAAAAAGGGGCGGGGACGAAATTGACAGTTATGTTCCCGGATGTGCGTATAGCAACAGCCAGTCAAAGTATCCGGTTACAATTTATTGTATCAAAACAAACATCTAGTTAGCCGTTATACTATATTATACTATACTTATAGGTTAAAAAAACGAAAGAGTAACGCCCATGGCTAGACAAGCCTAACTTACAGGAAAATAAATACGTTAGCTTTCTGGCTCGTGAGTTAGCTAAACTGAAGGGTTCTCCGAGCGGAGCGGACTATAAATATCTCCGGTTGCTAAATAAACCATCAGGCGTAACCAGGGAAACCAAGTTATTGTTTGTAAAAACTTTAGATTTCAATTGTAAAACTAATTAAAATATAAACTAATGTGTTATTTGGCAAGTGACCGTGGTATAAGCGGGTTAATGCCCTTCGAGGTGTCCATTGTCAGGTATTAATGGAAAGGATTTTAATAGTTTTAGTTAACAATAACAACACTGTCAGTCAGAAACATTTACTGAACGATTCACACGTGAGCGATACATTGATTCAGTGACTAAAAAGAACGACTCGCTCAATGTCTAATTGATTAGCCTAGTAAATTATACTGTATATTCCCAGAAATCCCCAAACCCCTGACGTATCCAATATATACACGCATATATTATATAAACACAAGCTTTTATGTTAAATATGAATAATTGCGAATAATAAGATATTATCTTGAGGCCACGAGATAGTTATAATACATTTTTTTGACAAAGTGGGACCAGGGGCGCTCCGTACTTATGCTGTAAACAATGTGATGACATAAAAAAAAAACTAAATAAATAAATAAAAATGTCTGGGTCTCAGGAGGCTGTCTGGACAGGCAGTGTTGATCTGATTCTCACATCTAATTCTACTTCCTCACACAGGGAGGACGATCTCCCACCGAAGAGATCATCATCAGTCAAAGCGTTCCAGGCCGACGCCTCGTCCTCGGAGAACGACACGCTCACGTCCACCAACACCTACAACAGCCGCTACTGGCACAACCCCAAACCCAACTACGACACCAACTCCTACACGCGCTACAACGGCGACACGCGGCAGACCTTCACCGGCGGCTCGAACGCCCCCCCGCGCCCCGCGTACGCTAACGGCAGCCACACCCTGCCTCCGCCCAAGACTCTAGTGGTCACGACTAACTCCGCCCCCTCGCCACCCGTCATGACCCGCAGCAACGGCTCGCTGAGCCTGCGCCCCCCCGTCACCACCACACCGGCGGTGCCGCACGGACAGCAGCACACACACACACACTCGTACGCCGTCAGCCAAGCCACGCTCGAGCGCATGGGCGCCGTCCCCGTCATGGTGCCGGCGCAGAGCCGAGCCGGATCCCTCATCTGACGCCAACATTAAAACTCTTTTATATAACCTGAGTTCAGCTGATGCCAACTAAAACTGCTCTGTTAACATCCCCAACGCCCTTGTTTTTGATATTGCCTGGTTGCTTGTTAGTTCATTTTTTGATAAACTGGCAGAAAAAAGGGGCCCTTGAGCGACAAATACACTTAAAATCACGTGATCTACTGTATTTCTCAAACCCAAGAGAAAATATCTGAATGTGCATGATGCTTAGTTTGATTAGATCAATACGGCTGTTTTGTACTACAATTTTATTGCTTTGAACACTGGAAACACAAAGGAATATGTGGAAGCTTGTTTCCGCCACGGTAATTGCTGTTTTGTACTACAGTTTTATTGCTTTTGAACACTGGAATCGCAAAAGGAATAAATGGAAGCTTGTTTCCGCCACGGTAATTAATTGCGATTTTTTATATCACAATTTGTTGTTTTTTCTCTCACAATTGCTAGTTTTGCTGCATTCACGCCATGTCGTAATTACCTTTACGAGATGACAACATGTGACATTCTATTCGGAGCTGCTCAAGTCCTCGAACACAGAATTATGCATTTCTAATCGCAACACTATAATAAATCTGCAGTGGTCAGGTGGTACAAGTCTGAGCTCTAAGAAAATTATGAGTTTACAAGTTGTAAAAGTGCTCACGTCCTCGTAGAACTTGTAATTGCAAGTCGGAAATATCGTAATTACGGTAATTCCGACATCCCGAATGCACCATTTACATCTCGGAATTCTGAGTTTACATCTCGGAATACTGACTCTTTTCTCGGAATTTTGAGTTTTCATCTCGCAATCTGTTTTTTCATGCAATTCTAAATTTATATTTCCCAATTTTTACTTTTTTCTCAGAATTTTGAGTTCAGTTACAAGTTCAGTTACAAGTTGCAAACAGTGCTCACGTCCTCATAGAACTTGTAGTTACAAGTCGGAATCTCGTAATTATGGTAATTCCGACATGCCATGAATGCACCTTTTACATCTCGGAATTTTGACTTTTTTCTCGCAATTTTGACTTTTCTCGGAATTCTGAGTTTACATCTCACAATTTCATGTTTTTTCATGCAATTCTAAATTTATATTTCGCAATTTTTACTTTTTTCTCAGAATTTTGAGTTTACAAGTTGTAAAAAGTGCTCACGTCCTCGTAGAACTTGTAATTACAAGTCGGAATCTCGGAATTACGGTAATTCCGACATGCCGAATGCACCTTTTACATCTCGGAATTCTGACTCTTTTCTCGGAATTCTGAGTTTACATCTCGGAATACTGACTCTTTTCTTGGAATTTTGAGTTTACATCTCGCAATTCTATTTTTTTCATGGAATTCTAAATTTATTCTGAGTTTACATCTTGGAATTCTGACTTCTCGACTTATTTGTTTCGGCCACGGAATTTTTTTTTATAAAAAAGGTAATTGTGACTTTTTATCTCACAATTCTGACTTTTTTCTCACAATTGTTATAAACTTGAAATTGCGAGTTCACGTCTTTTTTCCAAAACAATAGAATTGCAAGATAAAAATTCAGAATTTTTGAGATATAACTTGTATAACTTTTTTCTTTTTTCTCTGAATTCTGAGTTTACATCGGGTTATGATGGAATAATAAAAAAAGAAAAAAGTTTTTCCTCAGAGGTCATATGCCACAATTCTTAAAAAAAAAAAAAAAATCAGAATTGTGAGATATAAACTAGACTCAGAATTGTGTTTTGTTTTCGTAGCAGAAATAAGCTTCCATAGAAATAAGTGTGTGATTTAATGCAAGAATGATCCATTTCCTCCAATCAGAAGCAGCCTCAGTACCTTTGACTTCAGTTTGACAGTATTACTGCAGGACAGATGAGCTGTGTGTCGTCCTCATGTGCGTTTGCTTTCATTTGAAAGAAAAGTCTTACTTTGATCTGTCTTAACAATCCTAATCCGACACTACTGACTAGAGCCGTAGTCTACCTCTAAAACACTACAGATAGAGTCTAATCAATAGTGTAGGTCTCATCATGACGTACTAAACCAGAACTACAGGAAATCCACTTCAATCGGGTGCTGCTTTCAAACAGGTAGTTGCATATATTGTCCTGTGTGTTTTATGAAGGATTACTGAGAAACGTTTGATGATATTAACACATTCACTGTTTATTTTGTTCATTTGTTGCTTCGTCTGGTTGTTTTTTTAAATACTGTAAATAATGTAACTACTTGTAGAATAGAATGTGAATTAAAACATTCTTTTGCCCAAATCTCACTTGTGATTTTTTCAGGAAAAAAAAAATCATCTTAAATCTCATTTAGTTCAAGAAAGTGACAAAATGCATGTTTGTTTGACCATGATAGAGCACATCTGGTTAGTAAACATTTTCATAGTGATCTGGTGTATTTTTTACTCGCTATTGTTCATGTTATTGCACAAAAGTGTTTATACTGACTAAATCGAGTTTGTGTGTGCATGTGTGTGTAAACACCGTCTGTCTAAAGGTCGATGTTGTACAAATAGTGATTGAGTGTTTTAAAGCGGTTTGCTGCTGTTTGTCATCATAACAGTTTCATTAGAGGTCTTCAGAAACATTAAAATCCTCTGGACTGCCCTAAATCAGACCCTAAAAAACCCTGTGGTGAGTAAATACTCATGATCAACTCTGAATACTAATAATAGAGAAATATACAAAGATCTGTGGTTGAATATATGCCTATAATGTTTTGGATTATGTTCAAACTAAACTTATGACTTAATTACAGTAAATGATATCTACTGTAAGCTACGGTTCAGAAACGTGTTCATGGATCTTTTACACCAGCAGATGGAGGTAATTTTTCTTTCCATTCATGTATCAAACAGGTCGATTTACATCAAATCTGCTGCGGCTTCTTGATGTCTGAATCCATGAGCTGGATAATGATTCTTCTTTTAATACATCTGACCTCAGCGCTCCAGTCACCAGGTTTGCTAACGTTCCCGATAAGTTATTAAAACGTTATTATTGAATGTTCTCAGACTGTTCAAAACTTCCAGGTGTTCGTTAGAGAAAATTATGAATCACAGGGAATTTGATCATTTTGCAAAACATTGTGCCACTGTAAAATGTAGTTAGTTGAGTTTACTTAGAAAACTTGTGGAAACCGATTGCCTTAAATTTAGCAAGTAAATTAGCTCATAATTTTTGAGTTGATAAAACTACCTCTTAGTAGAGGTAACTACTTGAGTGTACCCCGATTTTACAAGTTGAGTACTGTTAGATTTAACTCACTGAACTCAAACAAATCACTTGTTTCTTGAACTCAAACAAATCACTTCTCCTGGACTAAAGCTCTCCTAGACTCTGTAACCTCTCTAAAATGAACACAAACCCTTTAAATCCCAACATTAAACCATAGTAATGTTTGGAAAGGATTAGGAAACATGCTAAGGCTATAAAAAGCAATGCTAAAGCCAGTCATTCTGGCTGGAAATGTGTTTTGTTTTGGTCTGTTTTTGTTTTGGTCTGTGTGATCCCTCCCACTGCCAATTCATCCAATAGTATTTTCGACACCATGGGTTGCCAGTTGGTGGAAAACACAGCGTTATTGGAAGCCATAAATTGCATATTCTACCTGAACTAAAACTAAAAATCCTCGAGAGTCGGCAATAAAAACATTGTAAACCGTATACATTGCCGAACAACTTACAGTGCAAGGCTTGTCGCCAGGGCCGGATTTACCTCATATTGTAACATAGGCAAAATACTTTTTGCTCCTCAAATACATAAAACATTAGCCTTTATATGTTATAGCGGCACATTTGTAATGATGAGCCGCTGTCCGGATAGGGGAGAGCAATTGACGCATGTGTCCGTAGCATAGTTCATTTTCGCAGAATTAAAGTGAATAAAGCATGAGCCATAGCTTCGCAGATAATAACACACACGCACACACACGGTCATAACAGCAAAATTATATCCGAATATGAAGTATAACAAAATTATATCCGAACTCCACCCCCACTTCCTTACCTGCCTTATCGAAATACACAACCACAAGTCTCCATTCGAAAATTCATAACATTCAGTGCAAATACTCACAAATTATAATTATCAAACTTAAACTTGATTATATTCAAATTATTAAGTCAGTCCATTGAGTCCAAATATGAAATTGGCTCCAACAATTCCCGCCCCTAATTGTCAACTTGTGACATTTCTAATAATTCATTCAAAAAGGAGCCATAATTCTTTCAAAAGTTGGCCAAAGTGTCAGAGTCTTATGATCACATGCCCAGTTTCTTCATATTCTCATGACATGTCTCTTAGGAAGCATAATTTGCTAATGGGTCTCTCCAGAATATTGTTCTTTGTCCTCGCTTTAACTCGCCGTGACTTTTGCTGTCCGGGAATGTCTCCAAAATTCAAGCTAAAGGCCAATAATTCTGTGGCGAATGGAAGGCATATTTGCTAAGCCCCATCTCGTTTAACAACACAGTCGTTCACAATTTCCAGGAATCTCTGGTCCTCAAAAGAAAATTCGGGTTTCTCATTGTATGCTTGAGGAGTTGGGGGAAGAAACGGCTCCAAAGAGATGAACATTCATCCTGAACTCTTCCAGCGGCGGACTGATATCACCATTACGCCAACACAAAAAATCAAGGGGATCCTTGACTTGGTTAACCAGAGGATTGGGTATTTGTGAGATCTGGACCCTGCAACAAATCTGAATTCAATGAAGTACCTTGGAATGAGGCGACACAATCAAATAGCACTGATTTTCCTTTTCCTTTTATGCCGTCATCTCTGTCGAGCTCCTCTTCTGGTGCTTGCCCTGCATGACCCTTCTTTCAGATGTCGCCAATAAAGTCTCTGTAATCTGATAGCCATCCTCAACAAACCCGTCTTCATACCGGCGTGATGAATCCGGTCTTCACCCAGATGGAACTGGATAACGGTTCTGATCCAATCTGACCTCTGACCTGTAATGCTGCCTGAATCATAATCACACACTGTTCGCTCGTTGGCCAGAGGAGAACTGAGCGACTGAGACTGGGTTCTCCCAAGGTTTTTTTCTCCATTCTGTCACTGATGGAGGTTTGGTTTCTTGCCACTGTCGCCTTTGGCTTTTGACTTGCTTAGTTTGGGATATTTAATATTCAACAATAAAATTGATCTGCCTGCATTGACACCATAATATGAGAACTGAACTGGACGATGACATCACCGTTTTCTCCACAGCGGCTATACATCATATATATATATATATATATATATATATATATATATATATATATATATATATATATATATATATATATGAACTAAATTAATAACTTTTTTTCAAAAATGAACCATCACTGAACTACGGAAGCCCTGAACCGCAACATAAAAAAAAAAATCTAGCATTTCGAGATTAAAGTCTAAACATTTCGAGAGTACGGGAATACAGTCTTCCGTAGAAGTTGCGTGTGTGCTTGCCATTGTTTCACATTGCCGCACACACAGGCATTCATAAAGGTGCATAGCGAGTGTTTCACACTGTGTGTGTGTTTTGTGTGAAATTCAACAGGTGCCAATCTACCAGCATTAGGCTACCATTATAGGAGGTTATAAAATATACTGCGCCGGAATAGACTTTAGCCTATAGGAAAACCAACCCGGAAAACACTTTTCAGACTGGATGGAGATATCCAGCTTTATGAATGAATGAATGAATGAGGCATTTATATAGCGCTTTCATATGTCTACTAGGCCTACACTCAAAGCGCTTTACAATCATATCAGAGAATCTCTCCTCAACCACCATTAGTGGTTATTAAATCTGAGGAAATCACGGGATCCGGCCAAATGATTGGATACAGAATGATGCACTTAAAATGTATCCAGAAGGTATTTACGGTGAAGAGGGAGACAGAAGGTTACTGTTGTGTTCTCGACCCAGATAGACGAGCACGAAAACACCTCAAAAACACTGCCACATAAAGTGTGGACCAGATTGTGATACTCCGGCGGAGTCTGTGCGCTCGTCTATAACGCCATGCTAATTCTTGTTGGTAGATTAGCACCTGTGTAGAATTTAGTTGAAAGCCCAGATACAAGTAAAAAGCTACTATTTTGTGTTGATCCATGGCAGTTCGACTTCACAAGTGCATTTCTTTACACACACACACACACACACACACACTCTGAGCCAGTGGACACGCACTGTTATGAATGCACACACTTCTGGAAGACTGTATTATCGTAATGTTTTGACTGAAATCTCGAAATGCTAGGTTTTGGGGGTTTTTTACGTTGCGGTTCAGGGCTTCTGTACTGAACTTACTTAAGCTGGACTATGATGCCATTTTCTTCTAGAACAGGGGTCTCAAACTCAACTTAACTGGGGGCCGCTGGAGGTAGAGTCGGGGTCAGGCTGGGCCGCATCAAGTATTCCACAAAAAAAAAAATAGTATTCAAGTATTACAAAAAAGGAGCACAACTGATCCAATCTTCTCAATCTTTATTATTAACGTTTCTTCTGAACTGTTCCTCTTAATTTGAACATTCCTTTCTGTACATGATTGGTTCTTCATGAGCTGTCCTTCTGACAGTTGAAGTTCATTTTACAAACTTTCTTTGTCTATAACACATATTTGTGATATTTATATTTGCTTATGTCCTTTTTATGTTCTTTATACAACACATTAATGATTTTTGAATGTTTTTTTTGGAAGGCACATTTCCTTTTATTATACTTAGAAAAACAATTATTGCTTTTGAAATGCAAATATTTGCAGTCATGTCTGCCCGTCTTATTGAATTCTTTCTACACATGTATAGTGTCTCAAATTACTGACTGCACAAATCAGAGCAAACCTTCTTATCAACCTGTTGGACACATATTACAAGCTCAAAGTGATTATTCTCACATTGTTTTAGAGCAAGGGTCTCCAACACGTCGCTCGCGAGCTACCAGTAGCTCTGGCCTGATTGGTGGTAGCTCGCCAAGGGGCCGTTCACATATCGCGCTCACATATTTTGCGCGCTCAAGTTCGTTATTTCAAATGTAGGCGCGCGGTAAGCACGCTCATAATTGAAGCGACGCGCTCATTTTTTCCAGGCGCAGTATGTTTGTACTTCGCGGTTGTCTATGACAACTATTGACAACAAACCCACCGTAAGCTGTCACGAGACTATCTATGATAGCCCATAAGGGATATCAAAAAAATTAAAACGCGGCACACGCAACGACGGGCCGCACTAACATTAAACTTTAATGTCAAGTCGGGGGCCACAAAATATCACCCGGCCCGTGGGCCGCGAGTTTGAGACCACTGTGGAGCAAACTTTGTTGCATTATTTTGCTGTTATCTCAGTAAAGCTGCTTTGAAATTATCTGTATTGTAAAAAGCGCTATATAAATAAAGATGACTTGACATGAATGCTTCATCCTTCCCAAATCTCAGGGCTCGTTGTTCTGCAGTCGTCTTGTTATCAGGCAGGGTGAGGTCGGGTTTGTGAAATAGAAGGCATATTTGCTAATGACCATCTCGTTTCACAACACAGTCGTTCACAATTTCCAGGAATCTCTGGTCCTCAAAAGAAAATTAGGGTTTCTTATTGTATGCTTGCTCTGAAAAGTCATTATTGTACTGGTCCTTGAGGAACAGTTTAGACACTCAAGTTCTGTTAGAAGACACAAATGGTCCCTGAACATCTGTGGATGAGTTAGTGGACCATTAACCAACACATTTGGACAGCATAAGGACCATCCTCCTGGCTGTTAATAATCCACATCGCTTTTGGGACATTGATCCCAATCAACATCTTTTCTGGAACACAGTCTTTCAGATACGGCCATTTCTTTATGTCCTCTTTGGTTGGTATATTCTCCTGGCTGACCAGAATCGAACTTATGAAAGTTTCAGGCAATTCTTTGAAGTAATCGTGGGTCCAGTCCACTTACTTCCAAGCCATTCAACCGATGGGCTTTTCCTTTCCCATTGTTTTGAGCAAGATCTCAATTCGTTTGCCAGCCATGTTTAACCGTCTCAGTCTCTCCGTAAAGAATGTGGCTGAACTTCCAGGGTCTATAACCCTATTCGCACGGGATTAATATTACCTGGTGACCTCTAGTCATTTGTAATAATTGCGGAGCTTGTCTGTGATTTTAATCCCATGCGAATCAGCCATGTCTGTAATTTGTAAAGAAAAAATTCCCCTGTAAATGACCTACCATATTTCGCCGAACACCGAGGTCCTGTGATAACATTAGTCCCGTGCGAATCGGCATCTCTGTGATTTGACGGGGTTGTATATAATTTTTTCAAGGTTTTTGTTTCCATGTGCGCCTTTTTAAGTGTTTTGATAGTATTTTGGGTGCTGGGTCATATCGCTATACACCATACAACTATACAATTTGCAGAAAGATAAGGCTGCGATTTTATGCGCAGTTTGTCTGTGCAGCGACTGATCGGTAGTAAATGCTCCATCTGAACACCAGAGGGCGTCTCACACACACACCACATATCCAGGGCTTAAAGTAAAAAAAAAAAAAAGGGAACTTGCATGCGGTTTAATATTTTCGAGTCAATTGATTTCACCTACCAATCATATGAGACCAACGCAGCTCTAACTAACATTACAAGCCTATCAGAAGCAGAGCAGGGCGGGTCCTGGCGACACAGTGTTATTGAGATCCATACGTCACGTTAGCGTCGTCGGTGAAAGCATGGAGCGCAAGTTCATGAAGCCTGGGGATGATGTCCTACCCACGGGCGTAAGTTCCTATGCGGACAGGGGGGACATATCCGCCCCACTTTCAAATTCGTTTGTTATGATTTTTAACCGCACGCCGTCATTGCCACGGAGGAGCAGGACCGAGCCTGTGTAAAATAGCTCACTGAAAGTTCTAATGAGCAGGGATAGCGGTTGCGACCAGACTGTAAAAAAAATAGATTGCGACACGGATTTATTTTTGTCCAGCTTTAACGTGTTAAAATATTAAACGCAATTAACGCAGCATCCTGTCATCCTTTAGCTAGGGTTATATGATCACGCTCTTATTCACGCAAATGCTTTAAACCATTCATGCGCGACAAGACAAAAGAAAAAGCGCTGTCAGTGAATGTCCTCCTGACATACAAACACACACGACGCACAGAAAGACGCGCGCCAATATCGAGTTTTCTTTCGCGCTTGAACGAACAATAACACACACATTTATGCCAAAATGTCCGTTTTGTCGAGTATCCTCACAAGAACAGTCTTAAATTAATTAAATCAAATCTTAAAAAGTAGTGAGAGAATGAGATGCGTGAAATCCTGTCAGCAGCGGCAGATCTTAAAGTGACAGGAGCCATTAATTCTGTCTGTCAGTAAAGTTTACATAAAGAACAGAGGGAACAGAGAAAATTACTAACTGCTCTTGATTAAAGAACGCTTGTAGCTTTGATAAGGATTAATCTATATTTCATTTATAATTTATGCAGTGCAGACTGTTTTATAACCTTATTCAATTTCTGTATGGTACAGGTAAATATGACATTTATTATGGGTTTAAGTGAGGATCGTTTTAAGTTCACTTAAGTTAAAAGTTTTTATACTTTTTGAAGCCTAATAAATGTTTAAAATTTTGGGGGAAATCATTTTAATTGAGACATCAGTAGCTATAATATTAGTGAGACTGGGCTTCATTCATAAAAAGATGCCATTAAAGGGATAGTTCACTCCAAAATAAAAATTCTGTCAGTATTTACTCATCCTGATGTTGTTCCAACCCCTTAAGACTTTCGTTCATCTTCAGAACACAAATTAAGATATTTTTGATTAAATCTGAGAGCTGGATCACTCCTCCATAGGCTTCAATGTTATTGAAACTTGCCGGCCTAGAAAAGTTATTAAAGACATCGTTAAAATAGTCAGAGTGACGACAGTGGCTCAACCTTAAGTTTATCAAGCGACGAGAATACTTTTTGTGCGGAAAAAACAAACAAAAATAACGACTTTATTCAACTATTCATTTCCTTCTCTGTGGGCTTTGAGATTTCACGTAGTGTAACAGCGCAGCGCTTCTGGGTTGTACGTCACACGCATCACACACATGACCAGCGTCGGCCAATAGTGAGCCTATGTGTCACATACAAGAGTTCAGGCTCAGGAATCAGGCTCAGGCGTCTCACACACACACACACCACATATTTTATCTCTGAACACCAGAGGGCGTCTCACACACACACACACACACACACACACAAACACACACACCACATATCTCTCTGAACACCAGAGGGCGTCTCACACACACCACATATCCATCTGAACACCAGAGGGCGTCTCACACACACCACATATCTCTCTGAACACCAGAGGGCGTCTCACACACACCACATATCCATCTGAACACCAGAGGGCGTCTCACACACACCACATATCTCTCTGAACACCAGAGGGCGTCTCACACACACCACATATCCATCTGAACACCAGAGGGCGTCTCACACACACCACATATCTCTCTGAACACCAGAGGGCGTCTCACACACACCACATATCTCTCTGAACACCAGAGGGCGTCTCACACACACCACATATCTCTCTGAACACCAGAGGGCGTCTCACACACACCACATATCTCTCTGAACACCAGAGGGCGTCTCACACACACCACATATCCATCTGAACACCAGAGGGCGTCTCACACACACCACATATCCATCTGAACACCAGAGGGCGTCTCACACACACCACATATCCATCTGAACACCAGAGGGCGTCTCACACACACCACATATCCATCTGAACACCAGAGGGCGTCTCACACACACACACGCACACACACTCACCAAATATCCGCACATCATTCCAGGAAACCCCATCGCTGTTGCTGAATAATCAGAGTGAAACGCTTTGATTAAACATGACTAATAAACACACGACTGCCTTATTCTGTGTGAGAAGCGCATCATCTCACAGAAGGATGAGCTCAGCTGTGCTTATGAAGTGAGTTTGGAGTAAAAGCATGTTATTAAGGACAAGAGCTTCATAAATGCTTCTCATGTTTGGAAAGATGTTTGCCACGCACGTGTTGCTTTTTCAAACGCACGTTATAAGCGACTCAAACTCGCAGTGCTTTCAGACGGAGCCGCGTTTACAGAGCCGTGCTTCACTGACAAGCTGCACATAAAATACAATCACAGCCTTTGCAGTTTCAACATCTCGATAACCCGACTCGATTTAAGTGCGATTACATGTAAATTGCGATTAATCGTGCAGCCTTCAGAAAGTCCCTGCTTGCTTGTAGTACTTTTTCAAAGTTCAAAGTTCAGAACTTTCGGGGGTGGGACTTGGGCGCTGAACATGCTGATTGGTTGAGTTCATGCCGCATTTTGATTGGTTGACATTTCAACCACCATTTTAAAAAATCTGTTGCGTTGCGTGCAGTCCTAAGTCACTGGACTACTTTGCCTAATCTTCATGGTACTTTAGACAGAGGTGGAAAAGCAGAAAGCAACAAGTTCCTGGGACAAATTGTTCCGGGTAATTTCAGTGGAAACACATTTTTGGATTTAGCTTTTGTAGCATCATCCTCTCTCTTGTCCACATCAGTCGGTGAATTAGGTGAGCCTCCATTCAATGAAGGATTTATGATTTGCTGCACTGTCAGATGTTTCTTAGAACATACTTGGCAAATTAAATGTTTTTTTGCAGGCCTTTGTTAGATGTCCTTTTTTGAGACAAGCAAAACAAAGACTCATTTGTTCTCAAGAATTCAATTTATCCTTGTGTGATATGTTCGCCATTTTAACACAGGAGTTCATTGCATGATCACAGGCACAAAACAAGAACTTTTGTTGACTATTCTCCTTTGATACTTCGATAGAAGAAGCCGTTGTAGCAAAACTTCTCCTGCAGGAAGATTTATATAATGGAAGTTCAGTCTTTGACATCTTTCTGATGTTAGAATTTGTTTTCAGATCTTGAATCTCTCCAAAGACTGGATCAAGAAGAATCTTAGCTTGTTTCTCAATGAAAGCTACCAAGTCAGCAAAGCCTGGCCTTCTTATAAAGAAGCCTAAAGACTAATTATTTTTAGATTGAATGGTAAATTCAACGCCATGTTAGCCAGATCTTGTGCATCCTCTGAGTTAGATTGCATAACTATTCAATGCTTTTTCATCATCAGAGCGAATGTTACCCTGTTTTAAAGCTTTCTCCATGTATGCACTAGCAATCTTACATTTATGTCCAAAATGGTGCTTTAGAAAACGTTTGTGTTGAGTGCCTCGAAATAAATGTATTAACACCGTTACTGAACTTAACGTGTCGTTCTCTTTATTCTTCCACCTCACATGTTCTTCACTTCTCTCTTTTCATTTCTGTCTTACACACCAGAGCTCCCTCTAGAGGTTTACTATAGAACACCACAGTTTGGCCTCAGCATAACCTCTGCTAGCGTAGAGACAACTTCAAACAAGTTCAAGAACTCAAACTGTTCCAGATAATACAATCGGTCTTGATTGTTATTCGTTTTCTCCTTAACTTTATGGAAGAAAGACCTCGTGAAAAATCTATATTGAATCACTCTTGTTTCTTCTAGGTCACAAGTAAATCAGCCAGGAGTGCGTTTCCCAAAAGCATCGTTGGCCAACTATGATCGTAATTTCCATTGAACTATATTGGTACGACGGAACTTGCGACCATAATTGGCTTTGGGAAACGCACCCCAGATCGCTTTGTCTTTGGTGTTACTAGCTTCACTTTGTGACGTTGTAGTTGGAGCTGCAATTGCTGTTTGATTATCAGCAGGCTTTGAAGAAGTTTGAGTTCAATGAAGAATCCTTTGCAGTGTTGTTTTAGGAATTGGTCCAATCCTCTTAAAATGTAGAGGAGAGGATTCAGACTCAACGAGCAAAGACGATTTTTTTTCCAGAGCCGTATCCAGATATTCGTTAATAGCATTTCCTAATTTGACAGATGAGTGAGAACTATGCAGTGAACTTGCTTTGGAAATATCCAACACCTTTAATTGTGCATTCACAGCCTCTATTTCAGACGGCAGCTGAAAAGCTTCCATCTTAGATTCCAGCTTTTTCCAACTCAAGCACCGGTTTCCTTGTAAAAAGCTTCAACACAAGCAAAAAAGCTGCTTTATCGGCTGCACTTTTCACATGAGCCGGCAGAATTGAACTGGGTCTCGGTTTATTTTGATCTTTGGAGACATTAGATGCATTTTCAATAGGCTCAATCAAAGTCTGTGGATCAGATTGGTTCATTTCCCACAGCTCTAATTCATTCGAGAGCTTGGTTAAAGGGACCCTTATTGGCTAAAACCAGCCAATCCTTTCACTTTCTTTGACATCATCAGATAAAAACAATTGTACAGACTCGTGCACTTAATAAAACTCATTTAAAGCTCTTTGAAATTCAAGGTGAAGTTCATTTACTTTGTCAGCATTTGCTCCCATCAACCATCAAAGCCTTCAATTCATTCATTTTTCTTGCACAGGCGAGAAACGTTCAAACGTTCAATTTAAAACGTTCAATTGCAATATCAGCCTTCAATCTCAGTCATCATAGACACTTGTTGTTATTCACAACCGCTTTATGTGTTTGGCTCAGAGTGCAATCATCGCTCACCTTTATTTATTGACCAGGAGTGCGTTTCCCGAAAGCATCGTTATCCAACTATGATCGCAATTTCCAGTGAACTCTATTGGTAACGACGGAACTTGCGACCATAGTTGGCTTTGGGAAACGCACCCCAGAATGAGAATCAAGCTTGCGTTCTTGCATCCAAATAACTGGCTTAAATCTTTGGCCCATATAAAACCACTTTGTTTGAACCACCTTGCAAGACTGCTCATCATCTTCATCATCAATCCCCAAAACATGTGCATATGCGCCGAAAATCTTGCTTTGAACACTTGCAAAGTTCATAGACAGCTTTCAATTCACACCATATCAGATCGTCAAAGCTTAATCACACTTCCATCTCAGCTCGGCCGCCAGCATAATAATCCATAATAAAACTCGCCAAATGGCTACTCACCGCACGTTCAAACAGCGTCTTAGTGAAGTCAGTCAGATCCAGCGCTGAATACTCTGAAGGTGCAGTAAACAAACCGCAGATGTTCGCATCAGTGGCCAGTTTATCGGGTCGTTGCCGCACGATCCGCTTCCGCGTCTTCACGGGATTCTCGGACTTCAGTATAGCGGCACATTTGTAATGATGAGCCGCTGTCCAGATGGGACTGGGAGGGAGAGCAATTGATGCATGAGTCCGTAGCATATCTTCTTAGTAGGCTAGTTTATTTTCGAAGAATGAAATTGAATAAAGCAAACAGTTGAGCCATATTTTCACCGCTAACAATCACACGCGCACACACCCATAGACACGCGTTCTGAAATTTATATCCGAACTCCACCCCCACTTCCTTATCGAAATATACACAATAATATAATACAAGTCTCCATTCGAAAATGCATTAACATTCAGTGCAAATACTCACAAATAATAATTATCAAACTTAAACTTGATTATATTCAAATTATTAAATCAGTCCATTGAGTCCAAATATATGAAATGGAAATGGCTCTAACATATTTCGTGAGTAAAAAACAACAACTCTGTACTTATTCACAGAACCCATTCTGTATCTACCCTTGCATTGCAAACAAGCAGAGACGCTCCAAACTTCGCGATAGAGGTGGGGCGGAGTTATGAGGTTTGATTGACAGTTTGAGTATCCAATGGAGATACGAGGTTTAGTCAGGATCTCTTTTTAATACTTTTCATTGGCCAAAATATTTGCAAAACCCACAGAGAGACATAAAGGGTGGACAATAGTAATGATTTATGAAACAAATGGAGTTACGGGTTTCCGCCTAATATTTTACATTTTGTTCATTTACAGGTGAAACTATGAAAATTTTAATATCGTGCAAAAATTAATTTATTTCAGTAATTCAACTTAAAAGGTGAAACTAATATATTATATAGACTCATTACATGCAAAGTGAGATATTTCAAGCCTTTTTTTGTTATAATTTTGATGATTATGGCTTACAGCTGTAAAACCTTTTCACAATATTCTAATTTTGAATTTGGGGTTTTCATAAGCTGTAAACCATAATTATCAACATTATAACAAAAAAAGCCTTGGAATATCTCACTTTGCATGTAATGAGTCTATATAATACATTAGTTTCACCTTTTAAGTTGAATTACTGAAATAAATGAACTTTTGCACCATATTCAAATTTTTCAAGTTTCACCTGTAAATAGTAATTGTCTTACAGAGTTTTAGTATTAGGATGAAATAATAATATTATATATATATATACGCCTTTGGATAAACCTGGCCCTGTCCGTCGCTTTGAGAGAACTTTGCCAGAACGCTGATAGCTGGGTGTGTTTCCATTAAACCTGCCGAGTGTGTTCAGTGTTTCTGGACAGGCGTGATGCTGTGCGTCTGCTCAGGACTCGAAGAGCAGGAGTGTTACGAGGAGCTGTGCTCTCTGGAGGAGGCGGCCGAGATCTTCCAGAGCAAAGAGAAAACGGTACAGTCGCATCATCTGGTCTCACTTTGATATCTCTAAATCTATTTACTGTTTGTGCTTCCATTAAATATTCCACATTTTGTTTGGTTGATCTTAATAAAGTCACCTTGAAACGGAAGTTGTGATCATCTATTGTGCCGTATATCTGAGTGAAACGCTTCTCAAACAAGAACAAATGTGGGCGGGTCTTGATTTTGTCTGTGGGGAATTGATTGGATGGTTGTGGTTTGCTATTGGTGGATCTCATGTGAGTGACAGGTTATTGCCCCGCCCTCGTCATCAGAGAAGAGAAGAGAGGAAGTTATTCTGATTCAAGATCACCAGAAACATGAATTTAACGCAATAATAATGTGCACTGATAAATCATTTAGTATAAATACTGTAATATTCCATAAAAAAACAACAAGAATTGACCGTTTTGATTTCATGGGGTTCTTGCGTTGCTATATGGTTCTTTAAAGTTCCTGATGATTTATCAAGTACTTTAGATCAATGTTTTGGTTTTTTTGAGTTCTTTATAAAGCACAAGAACATCCAGGTGGATTTCTTAAAAAGTAATTTTTTTATTGCATAACAGAACAATAACAACATACACATTTAGAGGATCACAATGTATTCAACTATTATCTATTACATTCATCATAATAGCATAAATAATAATAATACTTTTTTTTTTTTTTTACAGGGGATAACTTACAAAAAAAAAAATCACAAAAATTCCATACATCCGTTTTGCATTTTTATTTCACTTACTCGAATTCTTCTATCTATGACATCACACTGCAAAAACGTCTTTAGTTCTAAACGGAACTTTCATTGCTAAGAGTGAATGACATCACTGTTCTCTGACCTCTCGTGTTCTTCTAGATGGAGTTCTGGTACAGATATCGGAGTAAGTGTTTAGAAGTCTAACTCTTCTGAATGAACCAGTCTGAGACGTGTTGCTGAGGTAAATGTGTTGTTTAGACGGTAACCTGTGTCGCTTTAACCCGTGTGTGAACGGAGGGATCTGCAGTGAGAGTCGAGGTGTTCACGAGTGTCTCTGTCCTCCACAGTACAGCGGACACAACTGTCAGACAGGTACTGATGCCCTGGTGAAAAGAACGTATACTTTATTGGATTTGAAATATATTTTCTTTTTCAACGGTACATTGCAGAAACACTAACAAAAAATGGTACTACCTTTAAATATATTAAAAGTATATTAGCATCATGCTTTTACCTATTTTCACAATACAACTTTTAACACACTTTAAAATAATTGCACTTAAGTATATTTTCTAAAAATATATTTTAGAGAAATATACTTGAAGTGAAAATTCTGTTTATTTAAAAAAATATATTATTTATTTGCACTGTATTCAAAATATATTTTAGGTATAACTGTGCTGAAAATGATCATTGTAACAATACATTGGAAGTATACTTTCAAAATACATTATAGTATATTGTACAAAGTATAGCTAAGTAATATATGTTTATTAATGCAAATGCATTTGTTTTTGAAGACAAAGTGTGCAATTTGTAGTATTTGGAATAAGTCAAAGGTATTTCTGAACATATACTTTTTACTCAAATATAATACACTTATGGTATTTATTTAGTGTATGTTTCGAATACACTCGTAATGAATTTGTAATGTACTTGTAACACAAATAAAATACACTTCAATATCACTAATCAAGCATCTAATTAGTCCCTACACAGGCATATACTTAAAGTATACTATCTCACGAACAATTTGTACGAATTGTTCCACTTTAACACACAAAACTGCACTAAATACACTTAAATTAATTTAATTACAACTAAAATATACTTAGTACAAAATTAGTTGTTCCAAAATAGCACACTTCAAGTTAACTAATCATTAATACATTTGAAGTATACTAAATTAGTCTGGCTGCAAGTATACTTTGCATGTGTGTGTGTGTGTGTGTGTTCAGAGGTGTTTGACTGTAGATATAAGAATACTTATTCTGAATGGCTCAAGAATACTTCTGATGCTCATGATTGTTTCCTCACAGATAGCAGACAGTGAGTGTGTGTGTGTGTGTGTGTGTGTGTGTTCAGAGGTGTTTGACTGTAGGTATAAGAACGGAGGGTGTCTGCACTACTGCAGCTCAGAGCAGACTCCAGGTGTTGTGTGCAGATGTGCAGACGGGTATCAGCTGGATGAAGACCAACGCAGCTGCAATCCATCAGGTACAAACACACACACACACACACACCTGCGCAACAAAAGAGATCAGCTCACATGCTTAAATCATTAACCATTCATATTTTAAAGGTGAATCTCACCAAACATGTCCTTAAAATCAAAGAAATTCATTATTTGAGCATTATTAAGAGAATGTGCAAAGAAAGGGATTGCTAAACACACACTCTTGCACTTTTTTTTTTGCATTATATGGATTTTATAAAATAAAAATATTTTTGCTAGACCTTCATTAGTGAATATTTTCTAGTCTGGATGTAACTCAGTTTACGGTTTGCAATCCCTTTGTTTGCATTGATTTGTTTTTGTGTGTGTGTGTGGCTCGGCGATGCACATGAAGCAACATGATTTTTAGTTGGAGTGCAACAATTGTGTGTGATATATATATATATATATATATATTTACAGTATTATTGATATACTTGTATAGTTCATTTTATAATCTCTGTTTTAGTTTTCATTAAAAAAAAATCTGGGATTTTTTTTAACCTTTTTGATATTTTTCTTAACTGTCTATATAATTTTAGTATTAGTTATTTTAGAGAACTTACAATAAATA
Source organism: Rhinichthys klamathensis goyatoka (assembly GCF_029890125.1). NCBI lineage: Eukaryota > Metazoa > Chordata > Actinopteri > Cypriniformes > Leuciscidae > Rhinichthys > Rhinichthys klamathensis. The sequence continues at coordinate 144,207 of NW_026606665.1, read as the reverse complement.
AGTAAATAGAAATGTTGGCAACTAGCTGAAATAAAATAAGCTTTTTATATTAGTTTTTTTTTTGGCAATGTAGATTTCATTTCAAATAATGAAAATGTGTTTTGATGGTTTTAGTTAATGATAATAACTGATATATATATATATATATATATATATGCATAATTTTGCTAAAACAAAATATTTATTATTTCTCTTATTTTGGGGCGAAATATGCACCTTTTTTTTTTTTTACAGCTTTCATGATGTTTTTTTTTTATAAATGTAAACAGTATATCTGAACAAATCTAGATGTTTCTGTGTATGTATGTGTGTCTGTGTTTTTATGTGTGTTTGATTCTGTGTGTGTTTATGTATATATGTCTGTTTGTGTGTATATATATATGTGTGTGTGTGTGTGTGTGTGTGTTAGTGCAGTACCCCTGTGGGAAACAGTGGAGTGGTGGGATCATGTCTCGCTCTCTGGATGATATAAGCACCACAGATCCTGATGATGTAAACCACACCCACACCGTGACAAACTCCTCCCACTCATTGCATCACAACAGAAGTTCACTGGACAACTCGACTCTCCCGCCAAACCAAACCACACTTCAACAAGCCGAACCTGCTTCACAGGACGAGCTCTCAGAGACAGGAAGTGACATCACAGGTGCAAATGAGGATACGCGTATCGTTGGAGGTCAGCTGCAGAGTCAGGGCGGGAGTCCGTGGCAGGTGGGGCGAATCTGAACCTTCACATGACCTTTATGCTTAACCTTCAGAGATTTGATCAGTAAAGGTCCTTGCACACTGAGTCCGAAATTCGTATTCGTCATTCGGTGGCTTTGAATTGCCATAACACCTCTCAAAATGCTTGCTACAGATGCGAAAATCGCAGAAAATCGAACCCGATCCCAAAAAAATTATGGCGGACGAAAATTTTGCAGGCAGTGTCTAAACGTGAATCACACAACGTGAGGTTGTATTTATTTTTTTAACGTGCGAAAATTTCGGACTCAAGGTCCTGGCAAACTAAGTCTGAAATGTTCGTCCGAAATTTTGGCGCGTTAAAAAATAAATACGACCTCACGTTGTCTCAATCACGTTTGCACACTGCCACCGTCCGTCATAAAAAAAATTCGTATTAGGTTCGATTTTCTGCGTTTTTTGCATCCGTAGCAAGCACTTTAAGAGGTGTTATGACAATTCAGAGCCACCGAATGACGAATACGAAAATTTCGGACTCCGTGTTCAAGGACCATAACACTTTGAATGAAAACGCTGCAGGTTCTTCTCCGTCGTGAGGATGAGCAAGGGTTCTGCGGCGGCTCTCTGATCGATCTGCGCTGGGTGGTGACGGCAGCACACTGTCTCCAGCAAACACCAAACCATGTGACCGTCGGTGAGTGACGTCTGAGGCCCTGTCCCAAATGGCGCACTTCATGCGGACTTTCGGTCTCGTGGACTTAAATTGCGCGTGCTCGCCGAGTCTACGAGTCCGTAGGCCGTCCCATTTAGCATTTTAACGCTCTGAAGTGTGCTCAGCAGCGCCTCCTTTCTACCCTTGAAACGGTCTTCCGCGAAGCCCGCATAGATGCAGGCTCCACGCACTTTAACTACCCAGGAATCCTTGCGAAAGGCCAATCAGACAACGGATGGGAGGAGATTTCGCTCACGGATAATTGTTAACATGGCTGAGAAGAAAATATTTAAGTGTAAAGCCCATCAGGGCTTTACCCATCAGGGCTTTACTGAGTCATATGTAAACACAACAACAATAGGCAGCATATTTCCCCGAACCTGTAGCTCCTGTCCATAACACCAATCAGACCGTCTTCCTGTTTCCGGCGTGACGATCGAGTCTGTCCCAAAAATACCTCTCAATGCGCTCTCGCGGACTCGCGCTAAGGGCCCTATAGGTCTGCACTACATGACGTCACCGAAGTGTGGACTCTGAGGAAGTCCACAAGTCCGGAGTGTGCCATTTGGGACAGGGCCTGTCTGATGGGACCCTTCATGCCTCATATGACGCTCGTGTTGCAGTGTTCAGAAACGTGGTTATTACATGTAAATGAAAATTGATGCATTCTGAACACGGTTAACTATATGAGTGATACAAGGTTACAGTTTCCTTATGTGGAATAGTACCGTTCAAAAAAATGATATACTATATACACACATAATGTCTGTCTCTTATGCTCTACATTTATGTAAAAACATTAATATTATGAAATACTATTACAATTTAAATTTGACTTTCTATGTGAATGTATGTTAAAAATCAAATTTATTCCTGTGATCAAAGCTGAATGTTGAGCATCATTACTCCAGTCTTCAGTGTCACATGATCCTTTAGAAATCAGTATAATATGATGATTTGATGGTTCTGGTTAATATCCGGTGGAAGGAATGAAAGAGATTGAATATCTTCTTTTATCTTCAGTTGATTTCATCTAAGGCTGTGGCTGGAAGTCAGTTGTTGTTTCTCTTTCCTTCAGTGATTCTGCTTGTTAACAGCAGGCGTTCATAACTAACGCTCAATCATCACTTGATTAATCACTTAATTATCTCATTCATATATTTTGCTGTCTGGCCTTGACTACTTCTCTGATGTTAAAGGTTGTATCAGCGATTTCAGGCCCAAAAAATAATTATCACATTCATCTAATCTTTCCTAACGATCCGCTAGCTGCCCGCCCCATAAGCAGGCCGTCAAAAAAAACGTGTCTCTGTAGGGAGCCTCGGCTCTGAGATCTGCACACAAAAACAAATGGGTACAACCACCACTCAAAACCAAAATAAACAGTGTTCCAACCAATCACCGAAAGGGGCGGACGCGTTTTTTTGACAGCCTGCTTATGGGGCGGGCAGCTAGCGGATTGTTTGGAAAGATTAGATGAATGTGATAATTTATTTTTGGGCCTGAAATCGCTGATACAACCTTTAAAGGGATAGTTCACCCAAAAATGATCCCATGGTTTATTCACCCTCAAGCCATCCTAGGTGTGTATGAGTTTCTTCTTTCAGCCGAACACAATCAGAGTTATATTTAAAAATATCCTGGCTCTTCCAAGCTTTATAATGTGAGGTTTTATTTAAGCCCAAAATATAGGTCAGAGGTTACTAGAGTCGCATATGGCCTTTACTGAAAGCCAGTGATTACAGCTTATAAAGTTATAAATATGGATATTTTTTGTACCAAAATGCATCTGTTCGCTTCAGAAGGCCTTTATTAACCCCCCGGAGCCGTATAGATTACTTGTATGATGGATGGATGCACTTTTTTGGGCTTCAAAATATCAGTTAATATTCACTCCCATTATAAAGCTTGGAAGAGCCAGGACATTTTTTAATATAACTCTGATTGTGTTCGTCTGAAAGAAGAAAGTCATACACACCTAGGATGGCTTGGGAGTGAGTAAATGATGGGCAAATTTTTATTTTTGGGTGAACTATCCCTTTAACAAATTAAAGCTTTATTGTACCTTTTTCAGATTTTGTGCTGAACCCAGACATGAATTTATGATATTCACACACACAGGAGACTACGATAAAATGCGTCCCGACAAAGACGAACAGAAGATCAAAGTGGAGAAGGTGGTCCTCCACCCTCACTTCCACGAATACACCTTCGACAGTGACATCGCTCTGCTGTACCTGTCTGCCCCCGTGACCCCGGGTCCATTCGCCGCTCCGGTTTGCCTTCCAGACGCCAACCTGGCGGAGCGACTCCTGAAGCCTGGAGAGCAGGGCCTGGTGACGGGATGGGGTGTGTGGTAGATTATTCTTCTTTACCATCTTTTGCACCTGATTTAAGTCTACCTGGGTCATCTACTAATCGACGTCCACAAACGTCTCCTGATCGATGTTAGTTTACCTGGGTCTGGTCTACTAATCGACGTCCACAAACATCTCCTGATCGACGTTAGTTTTCCTGGGTCTCGTCTACTAATCGACGTCCACAAACATCTCCTGATCGACGTTAGTTTACCTGGGTCTGGTCTACTAATCGACGTCCACAAACATCTCCTGATCGACGTTAAATTACCTGGGTCTGGTCTACTAATCGACGTCCACAAACATCTCCTGATCGACGTTAGTTTTCCTGGGTCTCGTCTACTAATCGACGTCCACAAACATCTCCTGATCGACGTTAGTTTACCTGGGTCTGGTCTACTAATCGACGTCCACAAACATCTCCTGATCGACGTTAAATTACCTGGGTCTGGTCTACTAATCGACGTCCACAAACATCTCCTGATCGACGTTAGTTTTCCTGGGTCTGGTCTACTAATCGACGTCCACAAACATCTCCTGATCGACATTAGTTTTCCTGGGTCTCTTCTACTAATCGACGTCCACAAACATCTCCTGATCGACGTTAGTTTTCCTGGGTCTGGTCTACTAATCGACGTCCACAAACATCTCCTGATCGACGTTAGTTTTCCTGGGTCTCGTCTACTAATCGACGTCCACAAACGTCTCCTGATCGACGTCAGTTTACCTGGGTCTCGTCTACTAATCGACGTCCCCGAATGTCTCCTGATCGACGTTAGTTTACCTGGGTCTCGTCTACTAATCGACGTCCCTGAACATCTCCTGATCGATGTAAGTTTACCTGGGTCTCGTCTACTAATCGACGTCCACAAACGTCTCCTGATCAATGTTAGTTTACCTGGGTCTCGTCTACTAATCGACATCCCTGAACATCTCCTGATCGATGTAAGTTTACCTGGGTCTCGTCTACTAATCGACGTCCACAAACGTCTCCTGATCGGCATCAGTTTACCTGGGTCTTGTCTACTAATCAACGTCCCCGAACGTCTCCTGATGGATATTAGTTTACCTGGGTCTCGTCTACTAATCGACGTCCACAAACATCTCCTGATCGACGTTAGTTTTCCTGGGTCTGGTCTACTAATCGACGTCCACAAACATCTCCTGATCGACATTAGTTTTCCTGGGTCTCTTCTACTAATCGACGTCCACAAACATCTCCTGATCGACGTTAGTTTTCCTGGGTCTGGTCTACTAATCGACGTCCACAAACATCTCCTGATCGACGTTAGTTTTCCTGGGTCTCGTCTACTAATCGACGTCCACAAACATCTCCTGATCGGCGTTAGTTTTCCTGGGTCTCGTCTACTAATCGACGTCCACAAACATCTCCTGATCGACGTTAAATTACCTGGGTCTGGTCTACTAATCGACGTCCACAAACATCTCCTGATCGACGTTAGTTTTCCTGGGTCTCGTCTACTAATCGACGTCCACAAACGTCTCCTGATCGACGTCAGTTTACCTGGGTCTCGTCTACTAATCGACGTCCCCGAATGTCTCCTGATCGACGTTAGTTTACCTGGGTCTCGTCTACTAATCGACGTCCCTGAACATCTCCTGATCGATGTAAGTTTACCTGGGTCTCGTCTACTAATCGACGTCCACAAACGTCTCCTGATCAATGTTAGTTTACCTGGGTCTCGTCTACTAATCGACATCCCTGAACATCTCCTGATCGATGTAAGTTTACCTGGGTCTCGTCTACTAATCGACGTCCACAAACGTCTCCTGATCGGCATCAGTTTACCTGGGTCTTGTCTACTAATCAACGTCCCCGAACGTCTCCTGATGGATATTAGTTTACCTGGGTCTCGTCTACTAATCGACGTCCACAAACGTCTCCTGATCGACGTTAGTTTACCTGGGTCTTGTCTACTAATCGACCTCCCCGAACGTCTCCTGATCGACGTCAGTTTACCTGGGTCTGGTCTACTAATCGACGTCCACAAACATCTCCTGATCAACGTTAGTTTACCTGGGTCTGGTCTACTAATCGACGTCCACAAACATCTCCTGATCGACGTTAGTTTTCCTGGGTCTCGTCTACTAATCGACGTCCACAAACATCTCCTGATCGACGTTAGTTTACCTGGGTCTGGTCTACTAATCGACGTCCACAAACATCTCCTGATCGACGTTAGTTTTCCTGGGTCTCGTCTACTAATCGACGTCCACAAACGTCTCCTGATCGACGTCAGTTTACCTGGGTCTCGTCTACTAATCGACGTCCCCGAATGTCTCCTGATCGACGTTAGTTTACCTGGGTCTCGTCTACTGATCGACGTCCACAAACGTCTCCTTATCGACGTCAGTTTACCTGGGTCTCGTCTACTAATCGACGTCCACAAACGTCTCCTGATCGACGTCAGTTTACCTGGGTCTCGTCTACTAATCGACGTCCCCGAATGTCTCCTGATCGACGTTAGTTTACCTGGGTCTCGTCTAATAATCGACGTCCACAAACGTCTCCTGATCGATGTTAGTTTACCTGGGTCTCGTCTACTAATCGACATCCCTGAACATCTCCTGATCGATGTTAGTTTACCTGGGTCTCGTCTACTAATCGACGTCCACAAACGTCTCCTGATCGATGTTAGTTTACCTGGGTCTCGTCTACTAATCGACGTCCCTGAACATCTCCTGATAGATGTTAGTTTTCCTGGGTCTGGTCTACTAATCGACGTCCACAAACATCTCCTGATCGACGTTAGTTTTCCTGGGTCTCGTCTACTAATCGACGTCCACAAACATCTCCTGATCGACGTTAGTTTTCCTGGGTCTGGTCTACTAATCGACGTCCACAAACATCTCCTGATCGACGTTAGTTTTCCTGGGTCTCGTCTACTAATCGACGTCCACAAACATCTCCTGATCGGCGTTAGTTTTCCTGGGTCTCGTCTACTAATCGACGTCCACAAACGTCTCCTGATCGACGTCAGTTTACCTGGGTCTCGTCTACTAATCGACGTCCCCGAATGTCTCCTGATCGACGTTAGTTTACCTGGGTCTCGTCTACTAATCGACGTCCCTGAACATCTCCTGATCGATGTAAGTTTACCTGGGTCTCGTCTACTAATCGACGTCCACAAACGTCTCCTGATCAATGTTAGTTTACCTGGGTCTCGTCTACTAATCGACATCCCTGAACATCTCCTGATCGATGTAAGTTTACCTGGGTCTCGTCTACTAATCGACGTCCACAAACGTCTCCTGATCGGCATCAGTTTACCTGGGTCTTGTCTACTAATCAACGTCCCCGAACGTCTCCTGATGGATATTAGTTTACCTGGGTCTCGTCTACTAATCGACGTCCACAAACGTCTCCTGATCGACGTTAGTTTACCTGGGTCTTGTCTACTAATCGACCTCCCTGAACGTCTCCTGATCGACGTCAGTTTACCTGGGTCTGGTCTACTAATCGACGTCCACAAACATCTCCTGATCGACGTTAGTTTACCTGGGTCTGGTCTACTAATCGACGTCCACAAACATCTCCTGATCGACGTTAGTTTTCCTGGGTCTCGTCTACTAATCGACGTCCACAAACATCTCCTGATCGACGTTAGTTTACCTGGGTCTGGTCTACTAATCGACGTCCACAAACATCTCCTGATCGACGTTAGTTTTCCTGGGTCTCGTCTACTAATCGACGTCCACAAACGTCTCCTGATCGACGTCAGTTTACCTGGGTCTCGTCTACTAATCGACGTCCCCGAATGTCTCCTGATCGACGTTAGTTTACCTGGGTCTCGTCTACTGATCGACGTCCACAAACGTCTCCTTATCGACGTCAGTTTACCTGGGTCTCGTCTACTAATCGACGTCCACAAACGTCTCCTGATCGACGTCAGTTTACCTGGGTCTCGTCTACTAATCGACGTCCCCGAATGTCTCCTGATCGACGTTAGTTTACCTGGGTCTCGTCTAATAATCGACGTCCACAAACGTCTCCTGATCGATGTTAGTTTACCTGGGTCTCGTCTACTAATCGACATCCCTGAACATCTCCTGATCGATGTTAGTTTACCTGGGTCTCGTCTACTAATCGACGTCCACAAACGTCTCCTGATCGATGTTAGTTTACCTGGGTCTCGTCTACTAATCGACGTCCCTGAACATCTCCTGATAGATGTTAGTTTACCTGGGTCTCGTCTACTAATCGACGTCCACAAACGTCTCCTGATCGGCATCAGTTTACCTGGGTCTTGTCTACTAATCAACGTCCCCGAACGTCTCCTGATCGATATTAGTTTACCTGGGTCTCGTCTACTAATCGACGTCCACAAACGTCTCCTGATCGACGTTAGTTTTCCTGGGTCTCGTCTACTAATCGACCTCCCCGAACGTCTCCTGATCAACGTCAGTTTACCTGGGTCTCGTCTACTAATCGACGTCCACAAACGTCTCCTGATCGACGTCAGTTTACCTGGGTCTCGTCTACTAATCGATGTCCACAAACGTCTCCTGATCGACATTAGTTTTCCTGGGTCTCGTCTACTAATCGACGTCCACAAACGTCTCCTGATCGGCGTCAGTTTACCTGGGTCTCGTCTACTAATCAACGTCCCCGAACGTCTCCTGATCGATATTAGTTTACCTGGGTCTCGTCTACTAATCGACGTCCACAAACGTCTCCTGATCGGCGTCAGTTTACCTGGGTCTTGTCTACTAATCAACGTCCCCGAATGTCTCCTGATCGACGTTAGTTTTCCTGGGTCTCGTCTACTAATCGACATCCACAAACATCTCCTGATCGATGTTAGTTTTCCTGGGTCTCGTCTACTGATCGACGTCCACAAACGTCTCCTGATCGACGTTAGTTTTCCTGGGTCTCGTCTACTAATCGACGTCCACAAACGTCTCCTGATCGACGTTAGTTTTCCTGGGTCTCGTCTACTAATCGACGTCCACAAACATCTCCTGATCGATGTTAGTTTTCCTGGGTCTCGTCTACTGATCGACGTCCACAAACGTCTCCTGATCGACGTCAGTTTACCTGGGTCTCGTCTACTAATCGACGTCCACAAACGTCTCCTGATCGACGTTGGTTTACCTGGGTCTCGTCTAATGATCGACGTCCACAAACGTCTCCTGATAGATGTTAGTTTACCTGGGTCTCGTCTACTGATCGACGTCCCCGAACGTCTCCTAATCGATGTTAGTTTTCCTGGGTCTCGTCTACTAATCGGCGTCCACAAACGTCTCCTGATCGATGTTAGTTTTCCTGGGTCTCGTCTACTGATCGACGTCCCCGAACGTCTCCTGATCGATGTTAGTTTACCTGGGTCTCGTCTACTAATCGACGTCCCTGAACATCTCCTGATCGACGTTAGTTTTCCTGGGTCTCGTCTACTAATCGGCGTCCACAAACGTCTCCTGATCGATGTTAGTTTACCTGGGTTTTGTCTACTGATCGACGTCCCCGAACGTCTCCTGATCGATGTTAGTTTTCCTGGGTCTCGTCTACTAATCGACGTCCACAAACATCTCCTGATCGACGTCAGTTTTCCTGGGTCTTGTCTACTAATCAACGTCCACAAACGTCTCCTGATCGACATTAAATTACCTGGGTCTTGTCTACTAATCGACGTCCACAAACGTCTCCTGATCGACGTTAGTTTACCGGGGTCTTGTCTACTAATCAACGTCCACAAACGTCTCCTGATCGACGTTAAAATACCTGGGTCTCGTCTACTAATCGACGTCCACAAACATCTCCTGATCGACGTCAGTTTTCCTGGGTCTTGTCTACTAATCAACGTCCACAAACGTCTCCTGATCGACGTTAAATTACCTGGGTCTTGTCTACTAATCGACGTCCACGAACGTCTCCTGATCGATGTTAGTTTTCCTGGGTCTCGTCTACTAATCGACGTCCACAAACATCTCCTGATCGACGTCAGTTTTCCTGGGTCTTGTCTACTAATCAACGTCCACAAACGTCTCCTGATCGACGTTAAATTACCTGGGTCTTGTCTACTGATCGACGTCCCCGAACGTCTCCTGATCGACGTTAGTTTTCCTGGGTCTCGTCTACTGATGGATGACCCCGAACGTCTCCTAAACGACGTTAGTTTACCTGGGTCTCGTCTACTAATCCACGTCCCCGAACGTCTCCTTATCGACGTTAGTTTCCTGGGTCTCGTCTACTAATCGACGTTAAATTACCTGGGTCTTGTCTACTAATCGACGTCCCCGAACGTCTCCTGATCGACATTAGTTTACCTGGATCTCGTCTACTAATCGACGTCCACAAACGTCTCCTGATCGCATTAGTTTACCTGGGTCTCGTCTACTAATCGACGTCCCCGAACGTCTCCTGATCGACGTTAGTTTCCTGGGTCTCGTCTACTAATCGATGACCCCGAACGTCTCCTGATCGCATTAGTTTACCTGGGTCTCGTCTACTAATCGACGTCCCAGAACGTCTCCTGATCGACGTTAGTTTACCTGGGTCTCGTCTACTAATCGGCGTCCACAAACGTCTCCTGATCGACATTAGTTTACCTGGGTCTGGTCTACTAATCGACGTCCACAAACGTCTCCTGATGGACGTTAGTTTACCTGGGTCTCGTCTACTAATCGGCGTCCACAAACGTCTCCTGATCGACATTAGTTTACCTGGGTCTCGTCTACTAATCGGCGTCCACAAACGTCTCCTGATCGACATTAGTTTACCTGGGTCTGGTCTACTAATCGACGTCCCCGAACGTCTCCTGATCGACGTTAGTTTACCTGGGTATCGTCTACTAATCGACGTCCACAAACGTCTCCTGATCGACATTAGTTTACCTGGGTCTCGTCTACTAATCGACGTCCAAAAACGTCTCCTGATCGACATTAGTTTTCCTGGGTCTCGTCTACTAATCGACGTCCAAAAACGTCTCCTGATCGACATTAGTTTTCCTGGGTCTCGTCTACTAATCGACGTCCAAAAACGTCTCCTGATCGATGTTAGTTTTCCTGGGTCTCGTCTACTAATCGACCTCCCCGAACGTCTCCTGATCGACGTCAGTTTACCTGGGTCTCGTCTACTAATCGACGTCCCCGAACGTCTCCTGATCGACATTAGTTTACCTGGGTCTCGTCTACTAATCGACGTCCACAAACGTCTCCTTATCGACGTTAGTTTCCTGGGTCTCGTCTACTAATCGATGACCCCGAACGTCTCCTGATCGCATTAGTTTACCTGGGTCTCGTCTACTAATCGACGTCCCAGAACGTCTCCTGATCGACGTTAGTTTACCTGGGTCTCGTCTACTAATCGACCTCCACAAACGTCTCCTGATCGACATTAGTTTACCTGGGTCTCGTCTACTAATCGACGTCCAAAAACGTCTCCTGATCGACGTTAGTTTACCTGGGTCTCGTCTACTAATCGACGTCCACAAACATCTCCTGATCGACATTAGTTTTCCTGGGTCTCGTCTACTAATCGACGTCCAAAAACGTCTCCTGATCGACATTAGTTTTCCTGGGTCTCGTCTACTAATCGACGTCCAAAAACGTCTCCTGATCAACATTAGTTTACCTGGGTCTCGTCTACTAATCGACGTCCAAAAACGTCTCCTGATCGACATTAGTTTACCTGGGTCTCGTCTACTAATCGACGTCCAAAAACGTCTCCTGATCGACGTTAGTTTACCTGGGTCTCGTCTACTAATCGACGTCCACAAACATCTCCTGATCGACATTAGTTTTCCTGGGTCTCGTCTACTAATCGACGTCCAAAAACGTCTCCTGATCGACATTAGTTTTCCTGGGTCTCGTCTACTAATCGACGTCCAAAAACGTCTCCTGATCGATGTTAGTTTTCCTGGGTCTCGTCTACTAATCGATGACCCCGTTCAATTATATTTATACTCTAGCTGTGCATCTCTTTATAGACGTCAGCTGAGTCCCCTAACTTCCTGTGCAGCAATAACTAGACAGACTCCAGACATGGCCTCCGAATATGCTTTAATCACGGCCGGAGGATCTCAGACAAATTTCAGAGAGAATCCCCCCAGCAAAAACAATACAAGTTTTTATAGAATAGGAGCATAGCAAAAGTGACATGATACATTAAATAATTTACCTACAATTTGATTGGTTCTTCATATGCAAACCCTTCTGTTACTAGGTAGAAGTAAACTCTTGTTTTCTTGATTGCTTCACTTTGTTCTTTAATCACGAGTTTATAAATTTAGATATCCGTCTAGTTTTTCCCCTTTTTGTTATATCCAGACATGATTCACAAACACACACACTCAGTCACAAGTTTATACCAAAGGGTTTGGAAACATTTAGGATTCAAAAGCATATGAATGTTATTCCTGCAAGAAAAATGTTAGTTATGATTAATTTAAAAATCCACCACAGGTGCGACTCGCTTCCTTCAGCGCTCCTCTCGATTCCTGAGGAAGGTGCTGCTCCCGGTGGTGGATCAGATGAACTGCATCAACTCCACGGAGCAGGTGATCACGGATAACATGTTCTGCGCGGGATATCTGATGGCGGAGATGGACGCGTGTACGGGCGACAGCGGCGGACCCTTCGTCGTCAACTACCGCGGCACGTGGTTCCTGGCCGGGGTCGTCAGCTGGGGCGAGAGATGCGCGGCCGAGGGCAAATACGGCGTTTATACACGACTGGGAAACTATTTATCCTGGATACGGGAGGAGATGATGAAAGAGGAATCCAGACGCAATCAGACTGCAAAAGTACAGTGAATATTGCCACCTAATATGCATTAACTAACGATGAGCTATTACAAGTTTTTAATTCATCTTTGTTAATGTTAGTTAATAAAAATACAACTGTTCATTGTTAGTTCTTGTTATGCTGTAAATAAAACAAAGATTATTAGAATGTTTTACAAGAAAATATGATTTCAATCCTTATACTTTAATTGTTTTGTGTAATTGATATTTACTTGCTATTTTTTAGAGCGAAAGCTGTTTCTACACCATTTTTCTTCAGTGTAGCTCAGGTCCAAAATATATATTAACAGACACAACTTTTAAAAAAATGCTTTAGAAGTATTGTTCATTGTTAGTTCATGTTAACTAATGAAATTGTACAGTGTTAACAATGTTTTGCTTGTTTAGTGCATCTTTTTTTTCGGCTCTAAAATTTTCATACAAACAAAAACATGATTTTTGACATGGATATGCAAGAAATGAAATCAACTCTTAAAAATTAAAATGTGCAAAAACTTGTCCCTTCGTGTGTGTGTATCTATCTATATATATATATATAAAGAAATATATACATATATATAGACATTATCTCAAAATTCACAAAAGTGACTATGTACTTCAAGGTTACCATGCATTTCCCCCATGAAGTACATTTTTTGTTTTGGCATTTGAAGGTAAAAATTTGAAGATTTTCAATTTGAAATATACATTTCTTTAAGCCATGCTGCTTACAACATATATTTGGCCAGAAGAAAATATTTCCAGTGAATTTCATATAAGATTTGGATATTTCCAGCAGTTCTGGATCTTGATGAATTGACTTCTGCAATCATATTCAAAATATTCAAGACACATGATTCTTTGGTCATGCAATACTTTTAATATTTTATTGTCTAATATCATTGGTTAAAGCCTGTTTTGGTTAATCGTGTTTAATGAGCCTCTTGTTCAGTTTAGTCAAATGACATTCACATGTATATCAAACCAAGAGACTTTTTAGGAATTATTGTTTAAGTACTTCAGATGAACAAACCTTGTTATTAATGATCAATAAAATTACATTATGGTTTTAAAATATAGTATAATTTTAAATTGTTGCAAATTTTATTTGCATTGTACACAGTGTATTTGACACTGCAAATAAAGGAAAGAAAAGAGCAGGGAGTACATGAGTAAAATGTAGAACATGGAAACTCTTTATTATGAAAGATACATAAGAACCAAACGCATAATGTTCCCAGATCATCTCTCTGGGCTCTGAATACATTTTAAAGGCGCAGCTACGCAAACTCAGGCATAGCTACAGTACAGACACGCGGCTTCACGAGATCTGACGCCCAGAACCGGCAACATTTGACAGAAAACACAACAGAAAGAGAAAAGAGGCGGAGCGTGTGGGGGGTCAGAGGGGCATGCGGTTTCCCTCTACGCTGATCTTCACCGCGTGTCCCGTCTTCGTCAGGCGCTTGATGTCAGCGAAGCGGCGCAGCTGTTTATCTACTCGTGACATGCCCTTCTTCATCGGACCCTGAGCGACAGAGAAGAGGAGTCACAAACACTGCAAACACAAGGAGGCTGTGGAAAACTAGTGCAAGTAATAACAAGCCCATGTAAAATAACTCAATCTTTTTTTAAATTAACAAAAAATAAATAGGAAACTATAAAAATAAAAATAAATTATATAAAAAAAGGAAAAATTATATATTTTTTTAATATATATTTTTTATATTACAAGCAAAAACAAGGCAATTAAAATGATATTTTTTAAATAAAATAAGCAAAAAAAAATCTTTATTTTTTTTATTAACAAAAAATAAATAGGTACCTATAAAAAAAGGGAAAAATTATATATATTTCTTATATTTATAAAAAACTATTATATTGCAAGCAAAAATAAGGTGATTAAAAATATATTAATATATATGATCATTTTAAATGAACAAATAATGAATAAATAGCGAACTACATGCAAAAACAAGGCAATTTAAATGATCTAATGATTAAAATACAAGCAAAAAATAAATCTTAATATTTTTTTAAATGAACAAAAAAATAAGAATAAATAGGGAACTATTACATGTAAAAAAAGGCACTTAAAATATTAATATTTTATAAATAAAAAATAGGAAACTTATTACAAGCAAAAACAAGGCAATTAAAAATATCTTAAATTTTTTTCATTAATAAAAAATAAATAGAAAACCGTTCCAAAAAAACAAAAATCGTAATTTTTTTCATTAATGAAAAAGCAAATAGTACACTATTTTTTTAAATTAACAAAAATATAGGAAACTATTACAAGTGAATACAAGACAATTAATAATATAATAAAAAGTTAAATCAACAAAAAAAAGTAAACTATTACAAGCAAATTAAAAATCTTTCTTATATAAATTCTTTTTAAAATAGGACAATATTATAAAGAATTAAATTAAAAAAAAGGAAACTATCACAAGCAAAAACAAGCCAAAAAAAATAAAAATAAAATATATATATATAAAAAAGGAAACTTTTATAGGCAAAAGTGAATCCTTTTATTTTAAATAAAATAAACAGGAAATTACTAAAAGCAAAGTCGCTTGACTTACAAACACTAAAAGAAAGATCAAGTCAGTTAGAAAGACTACTATAAAACACAACAAGCCAGTCCCTGTGAGAATCTGATAATGAACACACACTTGAAGCGCTGAGGTTTAGTGTGTCTCACACACACACACACACACACACACACACACACTCCAGTGCTCTCGTGACGGTGACTTCGTCCCGTTTATAGTAAGAAACATCCAAAACCAAGGATGGTGGAATTAGTTTCAGTAACTTTCATTAAAGGTGCAGTGTGTAATATTTAGGAGGGTCTGTTGACAGAAATGCAATATCATACACATAACTGTGTTTTCAGTGGTGTATAACGAGCTTATTTAAAGCTGCAGTCCGTATCTTTTCCTCTTTGTCGCCATCTCTCTGTTCGAAATCTGTAACTGCAGTGATTCGCGGAATTATTATCTTTACGTGGGTTGTAAATCGGCATGAAACAGCGCGGATGAACACAGTGCTTTGAGGCGAGTGCTGCTGTCAGTCACCGCGCTGTGTGGATACTGTCATACAGAATCACAGATTCACTTTTTGAAAGTTTGACCAACATAAGAATTTTCATAAGAAAATGTCTTCTGAACAAGTAAGTAACATCCATTTTTGTTCTGACCAACTAAGATAGATTTAATCAACGCGATTTGCAGCAACCGTGCAAATTATAGCCTACTTTGTTCTCAAATTGTTCATGTTAACAACATCAGCATTGCGTGACTAATGTTAAATTTAATGTGTTTTATGGTTACCTGTGTAGTTCAGAATTCATATTCTCCATAATAGCAAAACGAGAAAGGCACAACAAAGGAAACTCCATAACTGTGTGAATTAAGAACACGTACCGTTACACGATTGAACTATTGAAATGTCTTACTTGTTCAGTAGTAAAAGCCGTCTCTTCTTTCCTTCAAAACACGGAGTTCACGCACTTTTCAAAAGCCCCGCCGATGTTTAAATCCTTGTGTTCGCATGAGACGGTTTCTTTCTCTTTCTCTAGCCACCTTAAATCCGAAGTACGAAGTCTTTTGGGTTTTATAACGGCTGAATCTCCAGTTGACACTGATGATTGTTGTTTGGATCTTTCTGGATGCCATAAGTTTAATTATGTAAAGTGCTGCGAGAAAAGCCTATACATCTCTACATCTCGTCACGCGCAGTATAGCCGGCTAGCCGAAACTCCTTTATGTGTACGGGTGTGACGTCATGACGCAAAGACATGCTCGAATTTCCCGCGGAAACCCACCAGTACCACTGGAATTAAAATTATTACAAGCTAACCGTTTTGAATCTAGCTATGGCAAGCAGATAGTTTTGACCACTGCCAGAATAAGTTTTTTTTAATATAATTATTTTGGATTATTTTTAACTTAAAGTTACGGACTGCAGCTTTAATGAAGCGTTATGTTTTAATCAGCTAAGGATGAGCATTTCTCTCTACACACACACACACCGCGGGTCTCCTTACATCCACATGTTTCTACGGTGGCCCTGAGCGGACACACGCGTTTCGTCACGGTGTTGTTCTTCGTGCAGAGAAGCTGTAGCTAAAGCCAGCCAATAAAACACTGACACAATGATGAACAATCACAATAATATTCACAATTACATATCGCTTTACTGAATAATCAAGTAAACCTAATTTCTTACTTTATCTTTGTAAAGAAAGCTCATTGCTTAACTGGCTACTCTCTGCTGTCTCAGACGACGACATCACTTCCTGTCGGCCACCGTAACTTCTGTTGGGTGCGATTCACAACCTCACCGCTAGATGCCGCTAAAGATTACACACTGCAGCTGTTTGAGGACTGGTTTAAGGGCCCTATTTTAACGATCTAAGCGCTGGTCTAAAACGCCTAGTGTGTGTCTGAATCCACTTTTGCTAGTTTAACTACGGGAAAAATGGTCGGCGCTCCCGGCGCTGGTCTAAAGGGGTCGTCTCTATTCTCTTAATGAGTAACGGGTGTGTTTTGGGCGTAACGACCAATCAGAGTCTCATCTCCCGTTCCCTTTAAATGGCAGTTGCGCTCGCGCCGTGACGGATTCGCCATTTAAGACTGAACGCTTCTCTTGCGAAGAAACGGATCTGCTTGTGCGCGAGGTTAAAGCGGTGTGTGTGTGTGTGTGAGGTTCAAGCTGTGTGTGTGAGGTTCAAGCTGTGTGTGTGTGAGGTTAAAGCGCTAGCAGAACATCTACGGGACAAGCCGGATTCCACCATATCTTTATGTAAACAATAATAATCTTTTATTTGGCATGTTTGTGTGCTGCTGTGTGTCCCTGTGTGTGTAATAGGCAGAGTGTGTGTAATAGGCAGAGTGTGTGTTTGTGTGTGTGTGATAAGCAGAGTGTGTGTGTGTGTAATAAGCAGAGTGTGTGTAATAAGCAGAGTGTGTGTGTGTGTGTGTGTGATAAGCAGAGTGTGTGTGTGTGTAATAAGCAGAGTGTGTGTGTAATAGGCAGAGTGTGTGTTTGTGTGTGTGTGATAAGCAGAGTGTGTGTGTGTGTAATAAGCAGAGTGTGTGTGTAATAGGCAGAGTGTGTGTTTGTGTGTGTGTGATAAGCAGAGTGTGTGTGTGTGTAATAAGCAGAGTGTGTGTGTAATAGGCAGAGTGTGTGTTTGTGTGTGTGTGATAAGCAGAGTGTGTGTGTGTGTAATAAGCAGAGTGTGTGTAATAAGCAGAGTGTGTGTGTGTGTGTGTGTGATAAGCAGAGTGTGTGTGTGTGTAATAGGCAGAGTGTGTGTAATAAGCAGAGTGTGTGTGTGTGTGTGTGTGATAAGCAGAGTGTGTGTGTGTGTAATAAGCAGAGTGTGTGTGTAATAGGCAGAGCGAGTGTGTGTGTGTAATAAGCAAAGTGTGTGTGTAATGGTCAGAGTGTACGCACTTTGTGGACCGGCCTATAGGTGCCCATTACGAACACGCTCTTTAAATAAATAAAAAAAATTTTTACGCCATTGACTTTAGACCAGGGTTCAGTTGGTCAATGTCTCCGGAACACAATGCGCCGGAACACACACCTCGTTTTCAGACCAGCTGGATTTGCTATTAAACAACGTGACGCGGGACGTAAAAAATGATAATTGCGTCAGGCTGAAACTAGCGAAACACACTTGCGTCGCCTGGCGCTGCATTACGCCGGGTGTATGATAGCGCCCCTGGTGTTAGTTCGGGTCTCTCCTTCACTACACTGTCTCCAGTGCAGCATGCAGAGCCATGCAGACACTTACTGCCCCCTCAGGCGGGACCAGGAACTACAGGGGCATTCGGTTCCCCTCAATGCTGATTTTCACAGCACCCTGTGGGCGCCGCTGCTTTCTCTCCTCCGCAAAACGCCGTTTGTGCTTCTCCATCAGGCTGAGGCCTTTCCTTAAGCTTGTCTACCAATCACATAACAGTCAAAAAACCTCCTCCACCAATCAAATTAAAGGGGGATACTTGAGGAATATAAATGGGCAAACTCTACACATAATTTTTTTAGTCATGTAAAAAAAAACACATCTCTCCATCCTGTGCAAACTCCTCTCACTCTTGATTTGAGCAAGAGACACCTGCCAATCATTCTTCTGCACTTATGCCCCGCCCCCCACACACATGCCCCGCCCACTTACACTTCGGTTTGAGTCCCCATCCACGTTCCATTTGGGCCGGACCACGTAGTCCTTATTGGACGGCATCGGCACACGAGCCCTCGCACAAAACCCTGGGTCACCTGGCCTTAATGCCCTGAGAGAGAGATTTATTAACATTAATACAAAATAAAATGCATTATATCATTTGTATAATATATACATTTAAATAATAAAATGTTAATCATTTTCATTAAGCATTAAGATTTTTTTTTTACTATAATGTATATATTATAATTTTAAAATGCATTGTATAATTTTTACAATATAATTTTAAAATGCATTGTATAATTTTTATAATATATTTCAATATAATAAAATATTAAAATCAATCATTTTCATTAATTAGCATTAAGAAACATTAAATTAACCAAATTATATAATACATTTATTTATAAATTGTATTAGATTTTAATTATAATAAAACAATATTAAATTATAATCATTTTTATGAATTAGCAATAATACAAACATTACATTTAAAATGTTTTATATCATTTGTATAATATATAATATAATACATTAGATTTTCATAATAAAATATTTAATTATAAAAATCAGTTAGCATTAATAAAGATTGAATAACAATGAATAAATTATATAATAGTTTAAAATAATAATATTATGAATAATTTCAATATAATAAAATATTAAATTAATCCCTTTCATTAATTTGCATTAATACATATATTAAATGACTTTATAACAAATTATATTTTTACATAATTTTAAATGACAGTAATATATTAATTACATTATTATAATAAGCTATTAAATTATAATTATTATACAATTATAATATATACAATTAATAATTTGCATTACATATTAAATTATAATGAAATGCACAAATTATACAATATATATTAAACTATAATAATTTAATAGTTATTAATAATTACATTTAAACAAACTAGCTGGGATATAGTTTTTAAAAACTACAGGAAAAAAATAAATAAAAAGTGGAGATTCTCACAAAAGAAATGGAAATTATGCATAAAAGAAAATATTTTAGGACCAATACAATTTTTGCAATGTGACATTTTCATAAGATTAAGCACATTTATATAATATATTTAAATTGTAGCATATTTATAAAATGATGGTAGTGTCTATATGCTAATAAAAATAAATAAAAAACATTAAAATTGGCTTTATTATCTTTACACAAAAGTCTTGGTTTTCATCTGACTCTAGGCTTTTGGAGTGCAGAATATGTTCTTGACTGGTTGTGTGTGATTCTCCATAAAGCTTCACTAAACTACTACGAAAACTGAAACACAGAGAAACAGAAGGAAGTGTAGAGCCGTACTTCTCCTCTCCCGTCAGCACCTTCTCCAGATCTCTGCGAGGAGTCTGTCCACCAGAACTGTGGAGGAGAAACACACACACACACACACTGAGACGGAGAGCAGAGGAATCATGGGATACACTCAAGCAAACATGCGGTCAGTGTTTGAGTCGGATGCGTGTGAAGCGGATTTTGATCACATTCGCCTGAATTTGAAAACCTCAGTACACACGCACACACACAAAAATGCAGAGGCTCACATGCATTCGGTATTTAAAGAGCTCAAGATGAGAGGGAATGAAAATGGAGTGATAGAGGTCAAAGGTCAGGACCCCTAACCCGACCCCTAAACCTACCCATCACTCACACACACCCCTAAACCTACCCATCTCACACTCACCCGACCCCTAAACCTACCCATCACACACACACACACACACACACACACTAACCCGACCCCTAAATCTACCCATCACACACACACAACCCCTAAACCTACCCATCACACACACACACACACAAACACTAACCCGACCCCTAAACCTACCCATCTCACACACACACACACACACACAC
Source organism: Rhinichthys klamathensis goyatoka (assembly GCF_029890125.1). Lineage (NCBI taxonomy): Eukaryota > Metazoa > Chordata > Actinopteri > Cypriniformes > Leuciscidae > Rhinichthys > Rhinichthys klamathensis. The sequence goes on along the minus strand of NW_026606665.1, from coordinate 123,629 downwards.
ACACTAACCCGACCCCTAAATCTACCCATCACACACACACAACCCCTAAACCTACCCATCACACACACACACACACAAACACTAACCCGACCCCTAAACCTACCCATCTCACTCACACACACACACACACACACACACACACACACACACGACCCCTAAACCTACCCATCACACACACACACACACACACACTAACCCGACACCTAAACCTACCCATCACACACACACTAACCCGACCCCTAAACCTACCCATCACACACACACACACAAATGCAGAGACTCACATGCCTTCAGTGTTTAAAGAGCTCAAGATGAGAGGGAATGAAAATGGAGTGATAGAGGTCAAAGGTCAGGACGCATCACAGTCATCACTACTGAGACTGATAGAAAGTTTCAAGATAGAACGGACCATGATATCAAATAGAGAAGAATATGATCAAACTAAAAACTAATAGAATCTGAGAGTGAATCGATTCAGTGAATCAATTAAGAACCGATAGAACAACCTGATCCAAGTCTATTGTAGTCTCACTACAAAAGTGATTTTATCTCTGTATTTAATATACTTGTATATGGTTTCGTTTAACATTAATGACAGACAGCAGCAGGAATATTAGGCTGCCGTCACTTTAAGACCGAATGCACAGATCCAATATACTGATACACATCGGTTTTCTTTCTCAACTGACCCTTCTCAGGGAGTTTGATTGACAGGCGATCTGACCAATCATAATCCGCCATCCGCCATTTTGTCCGACAAAGCAGTCAGGAGAGTTAGTAGATTAAAATTTGAGACTGTTGAGACTGTATCATATCAAAAGTAAGCTGGTGTGTCCTGTCTGTCGGTGTCCTCTGCTCCGCGATGTATTGTTCACTGCGTGAGAACATGGTGTGTGTGAGAGCGGCTCGCTTGTCGGACATAGCAACCGTAACTAAAGGGGGCGGGGCTTTGCGGACGGTCAATCGTTTACGTTCACGTAAGTCATAAAGAGACCATTACAGAAACTTGCTTAGACGGAGATTATGATATTATTTTGCATGTGTGTGTCCGTTCAAGCGCAAATAGACTAGAAAGAGAACAAATATCGGCATAGAAAATAGAAAAGGCTCAACATCTCTTAATCGTTTAAACTGACAGGACCTAAAACACTCGCTCTACGATGGTTAAACTTTGCAATTAATCCGAGAATCACATGCGTTTCGATTCCCTACAAAGAAAATAACGACAAAGGTTTTTATCTCCGCCACTATGGCCTTAATGTCTGCCATTCTTTTTTATTTGATATTTTGTTTCCTTTGTAAAGGGCCGTACACACCAGGACGAATATCGGTGCGCGTAATTCGGCAGCGTTTTTCAACGCGTTTTTTGTGTTCACACCCAAGCGATTTTCATTGACGATGAGCCGAGCCAATTCATTTCATTCATTCCCTGGCACTAATGTAAAACAAAAATACCCCAGTACACAAAGTGGCGCTGGGCAACTTTAAGGCCTGTTCACACCGGGACGAATTTCGCGCGCGATGTTTAACGCCTCGTGACTAAACAAAGAGCGCCAATGTGAGTGTGCACACCGACACGAAATTCAGCGCAACTCCGGACCGTCCGGCCAAAATCCGGACGTATGGCCACCCTACTACACACACCGTCACGGTTTTATCCACTAACCTCTTTCCTTCATCATTATATTTGACAGGGAAGCCAAAATGCTCCCATATATGGGGATTTAAATGACGCGGGGCGTTCAAGCTACTCGCTTGTCACTCAGAAGAAGAGAGCAAATTTGTCACAATTGTCATATAGTTCTTTATGTTCCGACACCAACGAGACCAGCGGCTCTACATTCATCTTGCCTTGCATCTTCCTCAATAATGAATAAATAAATAATGGACAAATGGAGTCTTTAAACGCCTCAGATGTAAAGTTATTCGCTGTCAAAGTGACGCCAAAATGAATGGGAGTCAATGGAAATGCTAACGCAAGTGAAGTTCTGCTACAACATGGCGGCACCCGGCCGACTTCAACTTCCGGTCGATGGATTACCCCCTTGTACTTGGCGTATATCTTCTTCGCCGTTACGCATGTGTGCTCGGCAAGACCGTTTTGTGTTTGAGAGCCCCCAAGTTGTGTTTTACTGTAACTTCAGAAGCTCCAGACACGTGAGCAAAAGCGCCAATCTCATTGGTCGGATAGTTTTTGAGTGCGTCAAACCAAAAAAACGAACCCGAGGCGTTTAAAAAAAAAAAGACGCTTTTACGCGTGGCGTTTTCCGCGTCGGTGTGCACACTCACATTGGCGCCCTTTGTTTAGTCACGAGGCGTTATCGCATGCGAAATTCGTCCCGGTGTGAACAGGCCTTAAGGCTTTGTTTTTAAAATAGGGACATTAGTTTGGCTGTAATGCTCAGTCACTTGCAAAATATTAAAACTAACATGAAAAAGAAAAGTGATAAAATCATGATTTTCCTGAAAAAAAATGTTTTATTATATTTTTGCCATATCGCACACCCGTACATCAGTGTTAGAAACATTCCTGAACTTGAGACAGGCTCATGCTCTCTCTCACACACACACACACACACACACACACACACACACACACACACACACACACTGAACCTGAGCGCAGGGGCAAAGACGTTGGGCTCCTCTGGCCTCTCAGACGTCTGAGGCTCACTTACACCCACAGGAGAGGAAGAGTGACAGATGGAAGACAGATGAGGAGAACATCACTGGCTGTGTTAACATGCACAACTTCTGTTTCAATCCGACTCAATTCATTCAGTGATCGGGTTGATGTGCGCGTTTATACGTCACAAGCTTCAAATCGGGATGTTTTTTGACATGCGCTCACTGAATGAATATACAGTTTCCCGCTGTTTGTGCATAATCAGTCCCTCCAGAAAAACGTGATTATGCGATCGCATGATTCAGAGCATAATCAGCCAAAGTTTTTCCAATACGCCATGCAAAATATGCGGCTCTTGCATGATTTCATAATCCTCGCATTTTCGTTGCATAAAAAAAGTCACATATATCTTAGCAGAAAGTTGAAAAATGTTGCGTTTGCGTCACACGAGAGCCGCCGTTTCCGTTGCCATGGGAACGTTACGAAGTGACGTAATTAAGCGACGTGAACATCATCGAAAAGCTGTAAAACAGGAGCACACTTTATTTTTAAATATTCATTTTTACAGAAGTTGTAGCATATTCCTTTTGTAAAGCTACAGAACTCGTTTGACTCATCAGTGTTTTGTGAGTTTGATGTGTTTATTAAGGTCTGAAATCAAACAGGATGAGAACTGAAATATTCCAGCACTTTCTGTGATGTATACGCTTGCTTATCATAGGAAGTCATAAGAAAGGACTCTTTACATTAAGGTAGGAGCCTAGTGAGAACAGGGTGTTGGGGAATCACTTTTTCTCTTTTTCATCAAACCGCAGTTTTTGCAAGTTCCCGAAATTTCATCGCATAAAATTGCATAAATATCCCACATATTCCATCGCATTTTTAAAGAAAACGGGCCGTGTAATCAAGGGTTTTTGCCCACAACAATCACAAAAAAACTCTGCGGTTTTCTGGAAGGACTGTATAATAACTATTCTCCTACATTGCTTCTTTATTACCGTATTTTCCTCACTATAAGGCGCACTTAAAAGCCTTTAATTTTCTCAAAAAACGACAGTGCGCCTTATAATCCGGAGCGCCTTATATATGGATGGTGAACACACGTTCACCAAGACGGGGAGACAGCGCCGGGCGACTAACGCCACTATCTGCCAATGGATCGTAGATGCCCAGGCTGATATATCAGTCTCAACTGGGATCCGAGCTTTCACGAAGGCAGGAATCATCTCTTTATTCAGCCGGCTCACATACCCGTATTTACTTCCTGTTTTCGGTCGAAGTCCACAGTAGTCGATTGTCGAGTTCGTGCGCGCGCGATCAAACCTCCTCCGTGTGTTCAACATCTGATTCGGATGAACTATCCATTTGAGCTGATATTCTCAGAACACCACAAAGCACTGTCATCGGCTGACAGTCCGAGTCTCCACTGTTGCTTAGTTAGCTACCAATGATCGCGCGCGCACTCGACAATCGCCTACTGTGGACTTCGACCGAAAACAGGAAGAAAATACGGGTATGTGCAGTCAGATTCACCGTGTTCACTCACATGGCTGTGCACTTGTAATGACACATTAAGGTTGTTATAGAGGCTAAAAGCAGGTTTAAAACTTGTCCCGTTTAAGTCAACAGGGTGCAAATTTTAAAAAGAGGATAACACGGTGTAGGCAACACCGGTTTTTGTCGTTGTTATCTGTACTGACAGCACTCCAAATTTACAAAAAATGAGCTCAATGTTAAAATTGACCGGAGTTTTCCTTTAAGGTTTGAACAACGTTACCATGGGAGTGAACGGAGTTGTCAGAACGCTTAATAAGGTTTGACTTTATCTGACTGTTTTGTTGACATTTGTTGACATCTAGTGGATGCATAACGCAAACCCAGTCAAACGTTTGACTGCATATCTTATGCGCCTTATAATCCGGTGCGCCCTATATATGAAAAATGTTCTAAAATAGGTCATTCATTGAAGGTGCGCCTTATAATCCGGTGCGCCGTATAGTGCGGAAAATACGGTAGTTTTAACTATAGGATATGTTTTTGAGGATATGAACCATTGTGCCGCTGTTTATATTTATCCTGCAGTAAAAATGCCCAAAACCAGTCGTCTGTGGATGAGAGTCTGAAGCAAGCACTGGTGGGCCGGTGTCCTGCTCCACTCCACAGACTCTGAGGGAAAGGAGGACTATGTAAGGGTTAATGCCCTGCGAGGTGTCCATTATCAGGTATTAATGGGTGACGGCGAGGCGTGAGCGCATGAACCGTTGCCTCCGCCGAAGTCTATTAAAACCTGACAATGCACACCTCGTCGGGCATTAACCCGCTTATATCACGGTCACTTGCCAAATAACACATTTTTAAAACATTAGTTTATATTTTAATTAGTTTTACAATCAAAATCTAAAGTTTTTATAAACAATAACTTGGTTTCCCTGGTTACGCCTGACGGTTTATTTAGCAACCGGAGATATTTATAGTGCGCTCCGCTCGGAGAACCCTTCAGTTTAGCTCACTCACGAGCCAGAAAGCTAACGTATTTATTTTCCTGTAAGTTAGGCTTGTCTAGCCATGGGCGTTACTCTTTTGTTTTTTTTAACCTATAAGTATAGTATAATATAGTATAACGGCTAACTAGATGTTTGTTTTGATACAATAAATTGTAACCGGATACTTTGACTGCCTGTTGCTATGGTTACTCACAGCGCATTTGTTTATTAATCTCGAACGGTCAACAGTTTCACCAGAACTCCTTTACTAGGTGTCCTCTAGCACTTTATAATGGGCACCCTGCAGCCAATCAGAATCCAGTATTCACCCAGACCATGGTATAAAGAATGACGGGACACTCGTTTATAAGGCACTTTATTCAACAGGAAGAACAGCTCGTTCCTCACATCATTACGCTGTTTCTACATCCTTTCAGTTTCTGTGTTCAAACCGATCAAGTGTTTACATGTTCTCTCGATCGGATTAGAAAAGGAATAAACCACCCCTCTCAATCCGATCGAAACTTCCTTCGAATCGAGCTCAATGCGTTTACACGAAGGCCTTTCAGTGCGACCCATCCCATGGCTAACGGCTTGTGTGTGCATGAGCGTGGCCGGCGATGCAGTGCTGAGTGTTACCTGAGTCTCCGGCGCGGGGCGATCTGCTGGTCCAGGTCTCTCTGCTGTCGCTCTTCTCTCGTCATTCCCTTATAGTTCGACGTTAAGCCGAAGATGGGCCGCGACCACTCATCTGTGCACACACACACACGTCTGGTTTACTATCTTTGTGGGAACTCTCCATAGGCGTAATGGTTTTTATACTGTACAAATTGTATATTCTGTCTCTTTACACAAACCCTAAACCTACACATCACACACACACTAACCCGACCCCTAAACCTACCCATCACACACACACTAACCCGACCCCTAAACCTACCCATCACACACACACACACACACACACACACACACACACACACACACACACACACACACACTAACCCGACCCCTAAACCTACCCATTACACACACACACACACACTAACCCGACCCCTAAACCTACCCATTACACACACACACACACACACACACACACACTAACCCGACCCCTAAACCTACCCATTACACACACACACACACACACTAACCCGACCCCTAAACCTACCCATCACACACACACTAACCCGACCCCTAAACCTACCCATCACACACACACACACTAACCCCACCCCTAAATCTACCTATCACACACACACACTAACCCGACCCCTAAATCTACCCATCACACACACACACTAACCTGACCCCTAAATCTACCCATCACACACACACACTAACCCGACCCCTAAATCTACCCATCACACACACACACTAACCTGACCCCTAAATCTACCCATCACACACACACACTAACCCAAACCCTAAACCTACCCATCACACACACACACACACTAACCCGACCCCTAAATCTACCCATCACACACACACACTAACCTGACCCCTAAATCTAGCCATCACACACACATTAACCCGACCCCTAAATCTACCCATCACACACAAACACACTAACCCGACCCCTAAACCTACCCATCACACACACACACACTAACCCCACCCCTAAATCTACCCATCACACAAACACACTAACCCGACCCCTAAATCTACCCATCACACACACACACACTAACCTGACCCCTAAATCTACCCATCACACACACACACTAACCCGACCCCTAAATCTACCCATCACACACACACACACTAACCTGACCCCTAAATCTACCCATCACACACACACACTAACCCAAACCCTAAACCTACCCATCACACACACACTAACCCGACCCCTAAATCTACCCATCACACACACACACACACACACACACACACACACACACACACACACTAACCCGACCCCTAAATCTACCCATCACACACACACACTAACCTGACCCCTAAATCTAGCCATCACACACACATCACACACACACACTAACCCGACCCCTAAATCTACCCATCACACACAAACACACTAACACAAAATTTTCTGCAGTTTAACATTTTCAAAACACCCCATTCTGTATGATTTACAAGCATGTTTCCTCAGTTTAGGTCACAGTCACACGAGTCCCCATGAGTGTGTGTGCATTAAGTCCCCACCGGGATAGAGAAACATGTACACACACACACACACTACAGCAGACACACACACACTGCAGTGGAAGAGAGTTCGTACTGATGAGTTTGAGCGCGAGGTCTTTGTTGGGCCGGGACTCTTTAGGGTGTTTGTAGAGGTACATGACGGCTCGGCCGATCCCACTGAGCTTCAGTGTTTCCTGACTCACGCTGGGCAACTGGGAACACACAAGCAAAGCTCATTTATTACTACCTTCAGGATCCCTTTCTTTCTTTTTCTTTTTTTTGAACTTTTACAATCTTAACAGGACAAAGATAGGAAGATAATAATAAAAAACATTTGGTCCCCACTCCACCGCCAAATAAATAAATAAAGTAGTTGTAGTATTTGAGTTTATTGCCATATCAGCATTTAAATAAATAAATATATATACACATGTTAATATTTATTTATTTAAGCATGCATAAACTAAATAAAAATATCTATAAGCACATAAAGCAACAACTTGTGCGATGAAGTCTGTATAATGCAGTTAAACGCCCCTAAAAATCAAAATATCAGGGCAAAAAAAGCCCCTGTTGAGTTTTTGTCTCATATTTATATCATATAATATAGTTGAGCAATATCAGACGAGCAACGAGCGCAATATCACACGAGCAACGAGCGCAATATCACACGAGTACAGTTTTTGTCCCGAATAACAAGAGTGCAAATGTGATACTGATTTTATACAACAGTTCAATAAATAAGTTAACATTATGTTATATTTCAGATACAATATAATTGTCTGTTTGTGCTCAATTTTGCCAACAATATTATCTATAAAGCCAGAGGAGAGCGGTGATGCGTCTGAGCAACACACCGGCGTTTCGTTTCTGAATGAATCCGCGGTTCGAGCGAATCAATGATTCAATGACTCGTTCATAACGAAAGACATTTACTTCATTCCTGGATGAATCGCATGAATGAATGATTCAACGACTCATTTACACATTTAACGCCCCCTAATGGTAGTTTTAATTACTTAGAGTATCCTTTCATAAATTTTTTTTTTTTCATATTTCCTTACTAATAAAAAAACCCTTAAAGGCATATTTCGCCCAAAAATAAAAATTCTGCCATTGAAACCTAAAAATTTGTGTAATAAATTCTGTTGAATCAAATATTTATATCATATGAATCAATGCAATATGAATTGTTGAATAAAATTTTTTAAAAAAAATTAAATGCTTTTCTCATTTAACACAATAATGACTTTAAATGACCTTTTGGGGTTCATTTCCAAATTTGATTAGATTAATTTGCAATTAATCAGATTAAGTAATCACCACATCGTGTAATTAATTAGATTACAAATTTTTACCGATTGACAGTCCTATATATCCCCTAAAAAAAATGCATGCATTTACTCATTTTATTTACACATACATTCATCATAGGGTGTAATACAACGATGTATAGGATATATTTTGCATCTTTAGGATTAGTTGTGTGTTTAACAGACTCACTTCTTGCAGGATCTTGAGGAGTTCCTCTCGGATCTTCAGTGCTGGGAGACTCCTATCCGGGAGAGGACTGATCCACTCCTTTATGGCAGCCATCACACCGCTGTCTATAAACGTCTCCTTCAGGTCCTGCCTACACACACACACTTAATCACACTTCTATTCTTAAATCATTAAGACTATAGACTCTAAACACACACACACACACATGTTGATGCTTCAGCAAGACGAGGAAACACTCACTTCTTTAAATGCATCACCACTGTGGGGAGCAGCATGAGCTTCTTCAGAGCGGGTTTCTTTGAACTGTTTAGAGTCCGGTCCTCCTGAAACACACACACACACACTGTAAGTGTGGTACTGTAAACATGATTCCTGTCCCACTGAGGGACGAGTTATGATCATTTTCTTTGATAAATCAACAGTGTCTCACGGATACTCTCTTGACAGTAAAGGAGTAGTTCACTTCAGAATTAAAACGTCATCCAAGATGTTCATGTGTTTCTTTCTTCAGTGGAAAAGAAATGAAGGTTTTTGAGGGAAACACTCCAGATGTTTCTCCATATAGTGACTTCAATGGGGTCCAACGGGTCGAAGGTCCAGATGTGAGTTTCAGTGCAGCTTCAAAGACTCGACACGATCCAGCCGAGGAATACGAGTCTGATCGAGACAAACCAGCGGACATTTTATAACAAAGAACTTTAACTACAAATGCTCGTCTTGCACGGCCACGACTTCACGCATTATGTAATCACGTTGGAAAGACGTACGTAACCTGACGTAGGCGGAAAATGTAGGGTAGGTCGGAAAACTCAAAATCGTCTGACGTTGTTTTTTTGTGTAAATTTGTTTTTTTTGTGTAAATTTTTTGTTTTTTTTTGTGTAAATTTGTTGGGTTTTTTTTGGTGTAAATTGGTGGGGTTTTTTGGTGTAAATTTGTGTTTTTTTAATGTAAATTTGTGTTTTTTTGTGTAAATTTGTTGGTTTTTTTGTGTAATTTTTTGTTTTTTTTTGTGAAAATTTGTTTTTTGTTTTTTTGGTGTAAATTTGTTGTTTTTTTGTGTAAATTTGTTGTTTTTTTGTGTAAATTTGTTGGGTTTTTTGTGTAAATTTGTTGGGTTTTTTGTGTAAATTTGTTGGGGGGGTTTTGGTGTAAATTGGGGTTTTTTGTGTGTAAATTAGTTGGTTTTTTTGTGTAAATTTGTTGGTTTTTTTGTGTAAATTTGTTGTTTTTTTTGTGTAAATTTGTTGTTTGTGTAAATTTGTTGGTTTTTTTGTGTAAATTTGTCTTTGTTTTTTTGTGTAAATTTGTTGTTTTTTTTGTGTAAATTTGTTTTTGTTTTTTGTGTAAATTTGTTGGGGGTTTTTTGTGTAAATTTGTTGGGTTTTTTGTGTAAATTTGTTGGGGTTTTTTGTGTAAATTTGTTGTTTTTTGGTGTAAATTTGTGTTTTTTTGGTGAAAATTTGTTTTTTGTTTTTGTGTAAATTTGTTGTTTTTTTTGTGTAAATTTGTTGTTTTTTTGTGTAAATTTGTTGGGTTTTTTGTGTAAATTTGTTGGGTTTTTTTGTGTAAATTTGTTGTTGTTTTTTGGTGTAAATTTGTGTTTGTGTAAATTTGTTGTTTTTTTGTGTAAATTTGTTGTTTTTTTGTGTAAATTTGTTGTTTTTTCTGTGTAAATTTGTGTTTTTTTGTGTACATTTGTGTTTTATTTTGTGTAAATTTGTGTTTTTTTGTGTAAATTTGTTGTTTTTTTCTGTGTAAATTTGTTGTTTTTTGTGTGTAAATTTGACTTAGGGTGTTTTCACACCTGAAAGTCCGCACCAAGGTCCGAACCAAAGTTCACGATTTGATACATTTTATACTTTCAGAAAGTTTTGGTTTAGTTTCACACTGCAATTACGCGAGCGCACTAAAGAACTTTACGTGACATACGTGCGTCCTGTCGTCATCATCTATGTGGGCTGCATCTTGACATTGATTGGTTTGTAAATGGGCGTGTGTGTGACGTCAGCGTGTTGTCAATTCGGCGGGTAACTTTGACAACATGAATGAACAGACGCATATCGTTGCAACTATATTGTTATTTTTATGGCATAATTACCTGCAGCACCAGCTATACACAAGGCTAGTTCAAATTCGCCAAATGAACGTCCTCGTCGTGCCAACATTTTATCGTCGCCGGCAGGAAAGGAGGAGAAGACTGCAAGCAATCATGCGAGCTCTGGCACCTCCATTTGCGGAGAGACCAAGGTGAACTATTCCGGCTATGCGGGAACCACCAGAACTTCCTGTAAAAGGTCTGAAAGTCCGAACCATACAGAAATGCTTTCACACTAGAAACGAACCAAACCTTTGTTCAGTTTGATCCGGACCGAGACTACCTCTTTTCGTCGGACCAAATTTCCGGACCGTGGTCTTCACACCTGTAATTTTGATTCGGACCAAGCTAAAAAGTCCGAAAGTCCGGACCAAACAAGGTAGGTGTGAAAGGGCCCTTAGTCTTTGCATGTTCTCTTTGTAAACACTGGGTCGGTTCTTACGCCTACGTCACGCTTGACCTTCCAACGTGATTACGTAATGTGTGGCGCATCACAGCTAGTGCAAGACGAGCATTAGTGGTTAGAAAGTATATAAATGTTTATTTTGTTATAAAATGGCCGCTGGTTTGTCTCGATCAGACTCTTATTCCTCGGTCGAGACTTTGAAGCTGCACTGAAACTCACATCTGGACCTTCGACCCGTTGGACCCCATTGAAGTCACTATATGGAGAAACATCTGGAGTGTTTCCCTCAAAAACCTTCATTTCTTTTCCACTGAAGAAAGAAACACATGAACATCTTGGATGACGTGAGAGTAAATTATCAGGAAATTTTAATTCTGAAGTGAACTACTCCTTTAAGTTATTAATTCCCCCGAAACACACACACACCTCTGCAGCTTCTGTCATTTTGGTGATCATCGCGCTCACGACATCGTCTGCATCACTGATGAACGTTCCTCCGTCTCGATTCCGCCTGCGTTTGCCGCTCTGAGCTTTCTTACGGGCCAACATGACGTCAAAGTCTGACATGTGGGACATGCTGAAAAACACACACACACACACACACTTACATCTCCTACATGTGCAAAAACACATTCTAAACGCTTTCATTCTTACATCACTTCCTGTTTGTGGTTACTACAGTAGTCAACATTTGATCAAAACCTTTCAACAAAGTTATACATGAATTTTTAACAATAGCCGTTCTTGTCTCAGGACAACTTTGATGAACTTTCTTCTTGATCCACTTCAAATGTTGACTACTGTACATTAACGGATGGAGGGAATCACTCACTCTTTCCCGCTTCGGTCCACATCATCATCATCTGAATCCGAGTCGTTGTCCATTTCCTTCTGTCCCGAGACCTGAGTCTGCGTCCGCTCGCCCTCCAGCTCATCCTGATTAAAGCCCTGAACACACACACACACACACGACAAATGAATTATTCCCATTACATACACACAGTAGTCACATATACTATATAGCAAACCTCAGCTGCTTGACTGTTTATATCACCGTAAACTGTACTATAATACACAGCGCTACAGAAATAAATGTGACTTAAGATAATAATTCATATGCAACTCTGACGTAATTAATGGTAAAGCGAGTAATTTCACTCACTGTAAACTCCTCCTCTTCTTCATCGCCGGACTCTCCGAAGATATCTGCGATCATTTTCCTGAGGGACAGAAAGAGACGGTTACACACACACACACTCACACTCACTCTCTCTCACTCACACACTCTCTCTCACGCACACTCACTCTCTCACGCACACTCACACACACTCCCACACACTCCCACACACTCACACACACTCACACACACTCACACACACTCACACACACTCACACACACTCACACACACTCACACACACTCACACACACTCACACTCACTCACACTCACTCACACTCACTCACACTCACTCCCACACACTCCCACACACTCAGAGTGTTACGAGCACTAACTCCTCCTGATCTTCGCCGGACTCGCTGTCGCTGCCGAACAGAGCCTTCTCGTCCTTCTTCCCTGCATCCCCCTTCATCGCATCCTCCTCATCCTCACTGTCTGAGCCCAGCTCCTTTAGTTTAGCTGCTAAACTCTTATCAGGACCCCCGAAGCCTTCATCACTGCCAGAGTCTTCATCATCAGACACCAGCCTGCTCCTCTTCACCTCTACAGAGTCACAACCATCATCACCATCATCATCATCATCATCATCATCATCAGATGACATCATACAGTGAGTGTTAATGACAGACAGTACCTTTCTCTTCATCTTCCTCACTGTCTGACAGAACGGCCTTCTTCCTCTTCACTGGAAGACAATTCACAAATAACGTGATCACTGATAGATTATGAATTTATTATAAACTAGTAATTATAGTTATTAGACTAGAATAATAATATTGTAAACAATAACATTAAAATTGTATTACTAATAGTATAAATAATTCTGTATTTGTGGTATGTAATTATTAATAATATATAATACAATAGTGTATTATAATTAGATTATATTAGCATTACAAATATAATTTTATATTTAAGATACTAATCATAACAAATTATTATATATATATATATATATATATATATATATATATATATATATATTAGTGCTGTCAAACGATTAAAATATTTAATCGCGATTAATCGCATTAATGTCATAGTTAACTCGCGATTAATCGCATTTAATCACACATTTTTATCTATTCTAAATGTCTCTTGATTTCTTTTTGTCCCATTATTTTTTTCTCATTTTAATGCTCTTATCAACATGGAAAAGTGGATCGGCTTGCTTTGTGCAAATGTTTTTTATTGAAAACAATATTGGCATATACTGTTCAATTTCACACTAAAACATTATCACTTGGAGCAAATAATCTCTCACACAATATAACACTGTCCATCAATAAAAGGGTGAAATAAATATTGACGAGAGATTGAGATTTATGCGGAGAACTCGCATCAGCTGTGTGTGTGTGTGTGTGTGTGTGCTGGCCATCATCAAGTGGTATTCAGACTGGACGTGCTGCGATGATGATAGCTCAGTTCACAACGACAAAACACACAGATCACTTTGGTCTTGTCAATGGAACCATTTGGCAACTTTTTAAAAGTAAACTTTCCATTCAGAATCTTATTGGCATCCATTTCGGCGTCTCACGCTCGTCATCCACTCAAAACTGGACGTTTTGAACGTTCCTATAACATTCAGAAATAACGTTTTTATAACTTAATGGGAACGTTATGAAAACATTCTTATAACCTAAAATTGTTAGCTGGGGAAGAGGAGAGATTCGCGATTGCACTGAACACGTTTTAAGTGCAGGCATGTTCTCTGAGCGAGCCCAGAGAAAATTCTTACAAGAGCAGCGTGTATCTGAGAGCGCGCGCGACTCGAGCAGAGAGATTCGTGCTCGGCACATTATATTCCGCGCGCGAGCAGAGAGATTCGCGCTCGCGCATCCGGCTCGCAAGCCCAAACAAGTGTGTGCAGCGTGCCTGTTGTTTTGTTTCCGGTCTAGCTAGATCCGCTTGCGCTTTCAAAACGTCCTCGCGCGCCGCAAGCCATTGAAATGAATGGGTTTCATAGCGCAGCGGCCCGCATGCCGTCCTGTTGCAAAAGCATGTGAAAAAAAAACCTACAAAGTTTGCTAGGGCAAAAAGACCGTTAATCGCGCAATAAAAAAATTAACGCCGTTAAAATGGGTTTGCGTTAACGCCGTTAATAACGCGTTTAACTGACAGCCCTATATATATATATATATATATATATATATATATATATATATATATATATATATATAATTATAATAATAAATTAGATTTAGATTATAATTATAATGATTTAGATTATAATCAACATAATACTACTAATTATATATATATCATATTATAATCTGATTACATTAGCATTATAAATATATTAATAGTAGTATAATCAAGATTAATCATAATATAATTTAATCTATAATTGTATTACATAGTCTAATTATAATAACATTATAATAAAATTATGAATACATTAATATCATATTTGTTTTAATATATATATATATATATATATATATATATATATATATATATATATATATATATAATAAAAAAATATATATTGATGTATTGATAATTTTATTATAATGTTATTATAATTAGACTATGTAATCAAATATAATAATAAATAAAATAAAAATATATATACACACACAAAAAGCAGCCTATAGTAAGTACCATTATAAGTATAATATTAATATAACTATAAATAATCATATGTATATTATACATACACATCTATATACATATATAAAAAACTTGTTTCATTATCCTTTTTAATAAGTAGTAAACAAACATACCAGGCTTCTCCTCCTCTTCATCATCATCATCACTAGCCAGAGCTCGTCGTTTGGGCCCTTCATCTTCATCACTTCCCGCCTCCTCTTTTGGCCTCTCCTCCTCTTCCTCACTGTCTGAGTTCATCACAGCTTTCCACTTGCCCGTCTCCTTCCTCCCTCCCTCCTCCTCCTCCTCTTCCTCAGCATCAGAGTCTCTCTGAGTTTTCTGTTTGGGTTTGTCCTCGTCTGAATCGCTGCCCGCATCTGATTTCGGGCTGTTTCTCTTCTCGGGTTCCTCCCGGTCGGAGTGCGTTTTCTCCTCCTCTTCCTCGTCGTTCTCAGAGGTGCTCGCTCTTCGCTTCACAGGGGATCTGCCCTCCTCTTCCTCATCGCTGTCTGCAGGACGGGGCGGCTCGGGCTCTGAATCGCTCCCGTCTCCGGCTCCTCTTCCACGGGCCTCGTGATCCGAACTACTGTCTGCGTTCTCAGACTTCCTATCGTGTGCGGCGTCCTCGTTATCACTGCCATCATCCTGCGTGACAATCAGGAAATTAACATCTGTAATATGAACACAACTGGAATCAAGCACAAACATCAGATCCAAACTCACGTCAGACTGTCGTGATCCGGGTCTCGCGTCTTCCTGCTCGTCCTGAACGGGAGTAGCGCTGCCATCATCTGAGCAAACACACATTCACAGTCTCAGTTCAAGCTACAAACATTCACAAAAGTGCATATCACAATCTTACAACAAACAATCCTGATCTGAATCACGATCTTCCCAATTTTGAGATGTACTGTGGAGAATATCCATAAGCCTTTGAACTGATCTATTTGCTCAACTTAAAGGTGCATTGCGCAACTTTTCATGTTAAAAATACCTGTTTTTCTATCCTATACATGCTTAAAGAACTGCCTGATGGGCTGAATGAGCCCTTCTCTGCGCACTGAGATTGCCTCTATAATCCTGTACAGTAACATATATAAGAGGGATTCGGGCTCGAATTTGAGACTGGGCGTGACTTCATGCGCGTTCACGCCAGTGTTGGGGAAGCTACTTTGAAACTGTAGTTTGACAAGCTACTCGCTACTCGTAAGTTAAAGTAGTTAAACTACAGTCAAGCTACCCTTTTGGAAAAGTAGTTAGCTACACTACAAGTTACGATCAAAAAGTAGCAAGCTACATTGAAACTACTTTTGCTTTTTTTGAACAACATATATTATAAATAACTGAATAAGTGTCTGAGGAATGTTTTAAGTAAAATATTTAGTGTTTAAAACAATGCAATACAATTATGATTTTTATTGTTTTATTACACACAACACTAAAATATCTCAGACTGTTTGTCAAAAGTGCAAAATTGCAACAAATACACCATTGCAAGAACAAAATATACATCCAACGTAAATTGCATGTATAGACTTTTTCTCAAAAATACTGATTGTGAGATGGTTGCATTTTGGCAAGAAAATACATTGAACAACCGCTCACATGTGGCACTGACAATGCACGTTAAACTCGCTCACATGCAGTGATGGAGCTCGCAGAATTTACTGTGAAAGAAGAACCTGAATCACAAGCTGCTTGTGAGCACAGTTCGGTTCGCTCTGGATCCAGTCACAACAAATCTGTACACAAATTTAATTAGTTTTTTTATCGCACGACAAAGGCTCTAAGATTACATTTTTTGTTCAACTGACAAACACGATGACGCAAACTTTAGTGGTCTTTTATGTTCATTACCAAACTGGCGGACAGATCATGGCGGTTCAATGTAATTAAATCAGAAATAGAAATTTGATGTAACAGAGAGCAACAAAGCAGGATAATTAATACATTTAAAATGGCCATTAATCACCTGTATGTGCGTCCTTACATTTTGGCTTGAGGTCTTCTGTACGCCAGTGAACCGTTAGCCGCAAGATGCGTGATTAAACAACAGGTGGCGGTAATGGCAAAAAAATGAGTTTGTAATCTAACAAGAAGAAGAATATCCTTGCATCGCGCTGATTCGCGCAGGCGTGGCTCAGGCTCAACAACACGCAATGTAGCTTTTGCTCGCGCTACACCGCTACTTGCTGCAAAAAGTAGTTAGCTACTGGAACAGCTACACTGTTTAAAAAGCAACTGCGCTACTGCCAAGCTACTGAAAAATGTAGTTAAGTTAGTAGCATCGCTACTTGTAGTTAACAACTCCCCAACACTGGTTCACGCTCACCAGGCTATGTCTCGCAGGTTTGTGTATTCGCCGGCGCCGCCATTCTCCGCATCAGCGAAGACAACTCGTGCGTCAAAGGTAGAAGATGGATTCAAAGAGACCGGCTTGCAGTCCATTCCAAACCCCAACGCAAACTCCACGTAAAGTAAAGAAAAGAAAAATTGTGTCTAGTGCCACCAAAAGGTCCAAATTGAAGTCAGACAGGCGTCGGAGTAAGACTTGAGTCAACCTCGGGAAATGGAGAGATCTCCGGTCTGCTCTTGGTCTCAAACGGGATCCTCAGTTGGCTTTTTTTCTTGATAAAACGGAAAGATATAGCCCAGTCTCTAATGTCTGATACGGCCAATCTATGACAACAAATGACGATGCGTAAAATGTGTAATGCTTTAGCGTAAGCCAGATAAATGTACAATCAGAATTAGTTGCAGTTTCGCTTGTCGCCAGAGGGGGCGTAGTTCTGCAAAAACTCAGAGACTTGCGTTTTGCACCTTTAAAACACAGTGTTGCATTAAACAATCAGTCATCAAAATAGTCATTAAACCCGGAGTTAAACGTTAAAACACTGTATGAATTACATATACACTGATTCTTATTAAAGCTGCTACAGTTGTTCAGTCGAGAGCAGTGAGTGATTTTGTCTTTAATAATGACAGATAGCAGCAGGTTTGCATTTAATGCACGGATCTAATATAACGATACACATCTGATTTCTTTCCCAACTGTTTATTCACTTCAGACATAACAGACTGTCTTATGTAAATACTCGCAAATATGGATATTCAACATATTTGTGTGTATATTTCAGTGTTTAGGTGCGGCTGAAACCCCAAGTACACTTTGCTCGTCCGTGTTTCGCTCTGTCTCACACACACACACAAAGCGTGTAGAAATCTCAGTTTAATGCGCTTTAATTCATGTCTGAGTGCATTTCACGTTACATGATTTGCACATTAAGTTTAGGCTTTTTAGGAGGGGCGAAAGCACACGGCTTTAAAGGAAAGAAACGGCATGTGGCACAATGACCATTTTATCTTGATTATCACGTTTTCATAATCGTTGGAAGGCAAAATCGAAACTCAAACTAAAATTTGATTCATCTGTTGAATTTTTCTTTTTTCTTATAACCCTTAAATGTATGAATGTTGTTTCGCCAATCATTATTACATATTCTGGTCTTTAGCGACCCGAATCTATATCTGACACAGATGGACCTCTACCTGTCGCGATAACATAAAACTCTCCAGATATTAGAGAAACAATTGCAGAAGAATTAAATAAAGGATATTTAGGAAGGGTTCAGTTAGAAAAGTGATGATGGTATAAAACATCTGCTCATTGTCAGAGCTCATTTCTACGGAAGCGTATTGCATTCACCTGAGGAAAAAAAATCTACTCTGTTTTTCTGAATTAACGAGTTAATTATCTCAGAATTACGAGATAATTTTTCATGGAAAAAAGTTTCTGCTCTGTTTTTCTGAATTAACGAGTTAATTATCTCAGAATTACGAGATGATTTTTCATGGAAAAAAGTTTTTGCTCTGTTTTTCTGAATTAACGAGTTAATTATCTCAGAATTACGAGATACATTTTTCTTAAAAAAAAAATTTTTCACTCTGTTTTTATGAATTAATGAGTTACTCATAATTTTTAGATAATTAAGTCATTAATTCAGAAAAACAGAGTAAAAACTTCTTTCCATGAAAAATTCTCTCGTAATTCTGAGATAATTAACTCGTTAATTCAGAAAAACAGAGCAAAAACTTTTTTTCCATGAAAAATTCTCTCGTAATTCTGAGATAATTAACTCGTTAATTCAGAAAAACAGAGCAAAAACTTTTTTCCCATGAAAAATTCTCTCGTAATTCTGAGATAATTAACTCGTTAATTCAGAAAAACAGAGCAAAAACTTTTTTCCCATTAAAAATGATCTCGTAATTCTGAGATAATTAACTCGTTAATTCAGAAAAACAGAGCAAAAACTTTTTTCCATGAAAAATTATCTCGTAATTCTGAGATAATTAACTCGTTAATTCAGAAAAACAGAGCAAAAACTTTTTTCCCATGAAAAATCATCTCGTAATTCTGAGATAATTAACTCGTTAATTCAGAAAAAGAGAGCAAAAACTTTTTTCCATGAAAAATCATCTCGTAATTCTGAGATAATTAACTCGTTAATTCAGAAAAAGAGCAAAAACTTTTTTCCATGAAAAATCATCTCGTAATTCTGAGATAATTAACTCGTTAATTCAGAAAAACAGTAGATTTTTTTTCCTCAAGTGAATGCAATACGCTTCCGTACATTTCCTCAGTACATTCAGCATCTCAAAAAACAATACTCAAATCTATAATTTTCAAAATCAATATTTTGACAGCTAACAGCTTCTTTCCCAGATCCATCATCAAGTGACAGTAATATCTGACTGCGTTCAGTACTTGCTCTGCAGTAAAACACAGAGCCATTTCAGGTTTTACTGATAACACTTCCTATTCTTTTGTTTTCTGTTCACATGATATAATCACAGATTCATCTTGTGGCATTGATTTGTGGCATATCTAAAATAAAATTAAAAATCTGCTGTAGGGCTGCACAATATATCGAAACTATCGAAATATCACGATATGCATATCGCAACGGCTTGCAATAACTGGGGTCACGAACAAAAGATAAAGAGAAAATCACTCACTGCTCTCGGCTGAATAACTTTTGTAGCTTTAATAAGAATCAGAATTCTATACATATTTAATTCATAGAGTGAAAACTAAGCCGTGTTTTATTTATTACATTTGATTATTCAGTTTCTGTTGTTAAATAACCCTAATGTAGGGCTTCCTGAAACCCTAAATGTTGTTTTCTTGTCACAAAAAGAATGTGAAACACGTATCTTTTTTTTTTTTAAGTTTATTTTACACACTTTAAGCATTATCGTATCGCATTACTTAATGAGTTATCGCATTTTTCTTCAATATCGTGCAGCCCTAATCAGTTTTATGATATACAGTATGATCACATAATACACACATCATGTATTACGATATGATAAGGACTTTACATATACTACCACTAATAAAATAAGAGTAAGCCACTTAAGTAATATCATCAGTGATATGTTACAGTATCACTGAAGTGTTTTTCTAAGGTCCTCAAAGAATACCATGGTGCTTTTACAATGTAATGCATGTTTATCATATTCATACACCAAGGTATTTAAAAAATGACATGGCATTACCATAGTACTTGTCCAAGAAAACATGAAAATAATTTAGTACGTGGACGAATTATATGGTAATGCATGTGTACTATACTCAAAACACCATGATATACTAGGAATACCATGGTGTTTACTGTTTACCATAGTACATGTCAAAAAAACATTAAGGTACTTTGAATAATTATATGGTAATACATGTGTACTACACTCAAACACCATGATATACTAAGATTGGCATGATGTTATGTCCATATGCATGGCATTCCTATGGTACATGTCCAAAAAAACATGAAAATATCATTGTACTTTGATTAATTAAATGGTAATGATTGTGTACTACACTCAAACACCGAGCTATGCTAAGAATACATAGGTATTACCATAGTGCATGTCCAAAAAACATGAATATATCATGGTACTTTGATGAATTATATGGTAATGCTTGTGTACTATACTCAAACGCCATGCTATGCTAAGAATACCATGATGTTAGCATGTTAGTGTTTCGTAATAGTCTGGAATCAAAACAGTGTGTTCTGGTTGTACCTGAGCGGATCTCCTCGTCTCCATCCATCTGGACGGAACCGCGCTTCTTCAGTTTCACTTGAACACACACTCTCACACACACACACACACACAAACGAATAACAACAATACACCCAGAACAGAGTCTGGAGTGATGTCAGATCCGCGCCGGTACCGCAGTATCAGAAACCGGATCTTCTGTTGACCCGCGGAAATCTTCTATATGTCCGAGTCTTTAACATGGGCTCTTATTAATTATACTATCGACGTATTACTGATGGTCAATAACTGTCCGTGTTTTCCATTCTTCCTCTAAAATGGTGGTGTCGCCGCGCAATGAACGCATGCGTGTGTGCGCCCCGGCGCTTTGAAATTACGTCAGTCAAAACGTCATCATTTCAGGGGCGGGGCATAGCAAGCGCGCGGGGTTTTATTTCTCGTCAAATTAACATCTAATTACAAATCAAATATATTTCCATTTCATAGAGTGTTTATTACGAAGATTGCACGTTCGTTCGATTGATTTCTTATAGAATAGCTAAAATATTTAATAGTGATTGTTAGCATTTCGGGTAATTTGCCAACTTCTGATTTAAAAAAACAAACATTTCATGTCTTTTGAGACTCGTGATTGTTTACATTTATATTAGGGCTGTCAAATGATTAATCGTGATTAATCACATCCAAAATAAAAGTTTTTTTTACATAATATATGTGGGTGCACTGTGTATAATTATTTTATATATATAAATACACACACATGCTTGTATATATTTAAGAAATATTTTCATGTATATACTGTATATAGATTTATATATAATTTATATTATATATAAATATAAATATTTTATATATAAATATTTTTTTCTTAAATATACATGCATGTGTGTGTATTTATTTATATACAAAATAATTATACACAGTGCACCCACATATATTATGTAAAAAAAAACTTTTATTTTGGATGTGATTAATCGTGATTAATCATTTGACAGCCCTAATTTATATATAAACATTTTATATAGTTGTTATTTTTATTTTATTCAGTGTGCTTGTCAATATGAAATGAATTGATAAAGTATATAAATAAATAAAATATATTAACAAAACAAAAAAAATCAAGTCTGATGGGTTTTTTTATTTTGGGAAAATATTGTATAGATAAGTGAAGATATAATAAGTTGTTTCAATTATGGATGTTAAACTTTAATTTCTACTTCTTATAGAAATGTTTTTCCCAATGTGAAATATTTTCTCTGATATATATTCAGCTATTTACTATTTTGTACTGTAACATCAAAATAATGAAAAAATGCAGAGACAAACATATATTTTGTAGATATTTTTTAATGTTCTTTTTTAAATAAATGTTATTTCAAAGTTTTAAAAAACCCAACAGTCACTAATAGAATGTTCAGCGCATTCCTTCTCAAGCCAGTGATGATGCGATTGCCTATGACGTCATAAAGGCGTCTGGAGACCTGCTGATGTCATAATGACCGGCCTGTCTCTGGATCACGGTACAAAAACAACATTCTTATCCTTCAGGAAATACAGATGTCGTTCTTTATGGATGACGTATTACCAAGATGAAATGTTGGAGCTCAAGCTTATTCCATAAGTGGAAGAAACAATGAGTTTTCTATTGTGTTCTTAAAAAAAAAAAAAAAAAAAAAAAAAACAGGACTCGTGTATTTTTATGTCTATGTCATAACCAGACAGAACATTTCAATAGTTAAATAGCTTGTTTATTATTATAGAATAAGACACAGATTTTTAAGACATCAACATTGATATTCATATATTGTGTATCACATTATATTACTTGTTATAACTGTTTATGTATGTATTTTTATTCAGTGTGCATTTACAGTCAACATGAAACACATTACTGGATACTCAAGACAAAAGAAGCTCTTACACTTTACAATAAGGTTAAGTTATTAACTAACAATGCTGCAGTATTTATTAATCTCAGTTCATGCTAATTTCAACATTTACTTATAGTTTTATCGGTTAACATTTATCATTGCACTGTGATTTAACATGAACAGCTGTATTTTTATTAACTAATGTTATCAAAGATGAATAAACACTGTAACAAATGTATTGCTCATGGTAAGTTCATGTTAGTTAATGCATTAACGAATGTTAACAAATGAAACCTTATTGTAAAGTGTTACCAATATTATTAACAGATACAACTATTGATTTAAATAATGTTGAAATGAACATAAACTAAGATTAATAAATGCTTTAGAAGTTACAGTACATGTTAACTAATGTAGTTAACATATGGAAGTGTTACCCAATAAATCTGAGACATGATTTGATTGTTTGGATGATGAAAAAAAGTGTCATTTGACAGGAGATTATGACATATAAAGCATTAGAGATGTGAGCCGAAGTGAACGATGTTCTGTAGGAAGTGCAAGTTATGAAATATTGCTGAAGTGTGACTAGCGCGCACTGATGAATCCTGCAGGAACATGCGTTAACCCTCTGCTCATCTTCTTTTAGGGCTCACATTTGGCTCCTTCTCGGTCAAAAGTGACTGAACCTTCAATGTAACCTTTTTTTTCCTAGGAAAATCAATATAATATATTTTTGTTCGATAATTTTTTTTTATGATTATTTAGAATTTTGAGGGGATTTTATGACACTATGCAATATTTATTATTGAGATATTTTGTCCATTAGAATAAACTTTTTGGTTGTTATTTTTCAATAAAAGCAATATTTCACATTAAAACAGACTGAAGGCCTCTAAAATCTTTTTTTTTTTTTTTTTTTTTTTAAAGTAAGATAGTTTTTAAAAGTAATGTTGTGCAACAACCTATAGCTTCCTATATAAATATATATAGAGGCTTTTGGATTCCCGTTGTT
The DNA here is from genome assembly GCF_029890125.1 of Rhinichthys klamathensis goyatoka. Taxonomy (NCBI): domain Eukaryota; kingdom Metazoa; phylum Chordata; class Actinopteri; order Cypriniformes; family Leuciscidae; genus Rhinichthys; species Rhinichthys klamathensis. The sequence goes on along the minus strand of NW_026606665.1, from coordinate 99,650 downwards.
TTTTTAGACATAATTTCTTACTTTTATTAGGTTTTGCATTTAGATATATACAGGTGAAACTCAGAAAATTAGAATATCGTGCAAAAGTTTATTTATTTCAGTAATTCAACTTAAAAGGTGAAACTAATATATTATATAGACTCATTACATGCAAAGTGAGATATTTCAAGCCTTTATTTGTCATAATGTTAATGATTATAGCTTACAGATATGAAAACCTTTTCACAATATTCTAGTTTTGAATTTGGGGTTTTCATAAACTATAAGCCATAATCATCAAAATCATAACAAATAAAGGCTTGAAATATCTCACTTTGCATGTAATGAGTCTATATAATATATTAGTTTCACCTTTTAAGTTGAATTACTGAAATAAATGAACTTTTGCACTTTTGCAATGAATTTCACCTGTATTTAGACATTCTAAAAGACTCACTTTTGTCAAGGTTTAGATATTTCCTTTAGATAGATGTCAGATTTTGCATTATGATTGCAATCAATCATTAACATTTGTGCACAAAAGTGCACTAGAATTATCACTATCCATTCCTTATTTTATTAGATTTGTTTATCAAATACTGCATAACAAAAATGCTTTCCATGTGTTATCAGCATTTTTGTTATGCAGTATTTGATAAAAAAATCGAATAAAATAAGGAATGGATAGTGATAATTCTAGTGCACGTTTGTTCTGCACAGTGGCTGATTAGTAGTTTGTACCACCAAAAAGATTTTCTGAGTTTTCGTATTTTTTTGTATTTCCCATTCATTTCCTATGTCGGTCATTTTTGACCGTGAAAGAGCCAAGTGTGATTTTTTTTTTTTTGTTGACCCTTTAAAGGGTTAGTTCACCCCAAAATGAAAACTGTCAGTAATGACTCTCCCTCATGTTGTTCAACCTCGTAAGACTTTCGTTCATCTTCGTTCACAAATTAAGATATTTCTGATTAAATCTGAGAGCTGGATCACTCCTCCATAGGCTTCTATGTTATTGAAACTTGCCGGCCCTGAAAAGTTAGTAAAGACATCGTTAAAATAGTCCGAGTGACTACAGTGGCTCAACCTTAAGTTTATCAAGCGACGAGAATACTTTTTGAGCGCAAAAAACAAACAAAAATAACGACTTTATTCAACTATTCATTTCCTTCTCTGTTGGCCTCGAGATTTCACGTAGTGTAACAGCGCAGCGCTTCTGGGTTGTTGGTAATACAGTTGAATAAAGTTGTAATATAGTTGAATAAAGTCGTTATTTTTGTTTGTTTTTTGCGCTCAAAAAGTATTCTCGTCGCTTGATAAACTTAAGGTTGAGCCACTGTAGTCACTCGGACTATTTTAACGATGTCTTTACTAACTTTTCAGGGCCGGCAAGTTTCAATAACATAGAAGCCTATGGAGGAGTGATCCAGCTCTCAGATTTAATAAAAAATATCTTAATTTGTGTTCTGAAGATGAACGAACGTCTTACGGGGTTGAACAACATGAGGGAGAGTAATTACTGACAGAGTTTACATTTTGGGGTGAACTATCCCTTTAATATATCTGAATCATGTTCATTATTTTTTGTGTGTGTTTACATAGCTAAAGTGTCACCGAAATCTGATGAAGCAAAATGTTTCTGTATTTTTTCCGACCGAAGAGACCCAGAGGGGAAAGTAAGGTCACTTTTGGTTTCATGTTGACTTATCCTAAACAACCACTGTATTTACTGCAAGTTCAGTGTAGTACAACCTGCGTATTTCACTGCAGCACAATATAAAATAGTTCACAAACGTACGTGTCAAAAGCCTTCAGTAAAACCAACAGAGCACGAGTCAGTTCATATGTGTGGATGAAATGAGTCGGACCGGAAACACACTCATTAAAACAGTCACATTGATGCTCACACACACACTCAGAGTCACATTAAGAGTTGTAACATTAAGATTTGCGTTTTGTTCCCTTGTCCCATAGTGCATCAGCGTGACCTCTGACCTCACGTGACCCATGACTAGCTTTTCTCGTCTTCGTCCTCACAGCTGCGGACGAACTGACGGCGAGAGAGTTTCTCGGGGTCGTGTGACGCCATGTTACTGAAATCACGGAAAATATCCTGGAATGTTTCATCGTCTCCTGAGGAAAAGCCAGAGAAGAGTTTTTATTTGTTGTTGTTGGCAAAGATTCACTACAAACTGAACTTGACATAAAGTAACAGTCAAAAGTTCGGAATAATTAGGATATCTTGAAAAGAGTCTCTTCTGCTCACCAGGGCTGCATTTATTTGACCAAAAATACAGTAAAAATTCTGAAATATTATTACAATTTTAAATAACTGTTTTCTATGTGAATATATAATAAAGTGTAATTTATTCCTGTGATCAAAGCTGTATTTTCAACATCATTACTCCAGTCTTCAGTGTCACATGATCCTTCACAAATCACTCTAATATGATGATCTCATCTGATGCTCAAGAAACATTTATAATTATTATCAGTGTTGAAAACGGTTCAAATTTATGTGGTTCACTATCATTCAAAAGTTCGAGATATGTCAGATTTTAAAAAATAAAGAAAATGTATTTAGCAAGCATGCATTTAACTGACCAAAAGTGACAGTAAAGACATTTATAAAGATATCATAGAATATAATAATTAAGATCTAGTTCGTCCTAATGTAACTGACGGCATCTCCTTTTTAAATGTTTTACATTTTAATTAAAATTACAATTATCTAATTATTTTAATTATAAAATAACACTTTAGTTACATTATTCAGCAAGGACGTATTAAATTGATCAAAAGTGACAATAAAGACATTTATAATGTTACAAAAGATTATATTTCAAATAAATGCTGTTCTTTTAGAACTTTCTATTCATATTAATTAATACTTATTAATACTAAATCTTACCAACAGATCCGAAGAATCCCTCTGAATCCCTCATTTCCTCATTCATTCGGGCCATTCTCAACCTGAAACACACACACACTGCATTATTATGATTTCTAACACACACACACACACACACACACAGACTGATTACTCACAAAGTGACGATGTCAGCGTGGGCGGTTTCTATGGCGATACTGAGTGGATCGTTTCCCTTTTCGTCAGCTGCATACTGATTGGCTCCTCTCTTGAGCAGCAGACACACCTGTCTGAAGTGACCAATCACAGATTATTATCATCATTAGACATCAGTCACGATAAGTGTGTGATCGAGACATGATGTTTGGTACCCGGTGTGTCCGTATGTGGCGGCGGCGTGAAGAGCGCCCTGACCGTGCTGATCTCTGTGATTCACATTAGAGCCGTTCTGTAGCAGAAACTCACACGCCAGCAGAGAGCCCTGCCACACACACACACATCACTGAAGACCAGAATCACACGCATTTAAAGGGATAGTTCACCCAAAAAATGAAAATTAGCCCATGATTTACTCACCCTGAAGCCATCCTAGCTGACTTTCTTCTTTCCATATAAGTGCATATCCATTATAAAAGTGCATCTTTCCATCATAAAAGTGCATCTATCCATCATAAAAGTGCATCCATCCATCATAAAAGTGCATCCATCCATCATAAAAGTGCATCTATCCATCATAAAAGTGCATCCGTCCATCATAAAAGTGCATTCATCCATCATAAAAGTGCATCTATCCATCATAAAAGTGCATCCGTCCATCATAAAAGTGCATCTATCCATGATAAAAGTGCATCTATCCATGATAAAAGTGCATCCATCCATCATAAAAGTGCATCTATCCATCGTAAAAGTGCATCTTTCCATCATAAAAGTGCATCTATCCATCATAAAAGTGCATCTATCCATCATAAAAGTGCATCTATCCATCATAAAAGTGCATCCGTCCATCATAAAAGTGCATCCGTCCATCGTAAAAGTGCATCTATCCATCGTAAAAGTGCATCTATCCATCATAAAAGTGCATCTATCCATCATAAAAGTGCATCTATCCATCATAAAAGTGCATCCGTCCATCATAAAAGAGCATCCATCCATGATAAAAGTGCATCTATCCATCATAAAAGTGCATCTTTCCATCATAAAAGTGCATCTTTCCATCATAAAAGTGCATCTATCCATCATAAAAGTGCATCTATCCATCATAAAAGTGCATCTGTCCATCATAAAAGTGCATCTATCCATCATAAAAGTACATCTGTCCATCATAAAAGTGCATCTATCCATCATAAAAGTGCATCTATCCATCATAAAAGTGCATCCATCCATCATAAAAGTGCATCTATCCATCATAAAAGTGCATCTGTCCATCATAAAAGTGCATCTATCCATCATAAAAGTGCATCTATCCATCATAAAAGTGCATCTGTCCATCATAAAAGTGCATCTATCCATGATAAAAGTGCATCTATCCATCATAAAAGTGCATCTATCCATCATAAAAGTGCATCCATCCATCATAAAAGTGCATCTATCCATCATAAAAGTGCATCTGTCCATCATAAAAGTGCATCTATCCATCATAAAAGTGCATCTATCCATCATAAAAGTGCATCTGTCCATCATAAAAGTGCATCTGTCCATCATAAAAGTGCATCTATCCATCATAAAAGTACATCTGTCCATCATAAAAGTGCATCTATCCATCATAAAAGTGCATCTATCCATCATAAAAGTGCATCCATCCATCATAAAAGTGCATCTAACCATCGTAAAAGTGCATCTTTCCATCATAAAAGTGCATCTATCCATCATAAAAGTGCATCTATCCATCATAAAAGTGCATCTATCCATCATAATTTATTAATATAACTCTGATTGTGTTCGTTTGAAAGAAGAAAGTAATATACTCCTAGAATGGCTTCTGGGTGAGTAAATCATCCCTTTAACAACCTTCAGACTCCAGGAGGCCGCTGTCACTCACCCCGATGGCTGAACCAATCAGAGCCGTCCGGCCCTCCCGCTCAGGATCACTCCAGTTCACTTCCGCACCCTCGGCCAGCGCCGTCGCCATGGCAACGAGGTGCCCGTTCAGCGACGCCTGATACAGCCTCTCTCCGGCACGCGGCTTTGCTGATGCTAGACGTCCAGAAGAAACGTGTGTTCTTACGCTGTGTCCTAATTATCGTTCACTGCTAATTAATACATTCATTTGAATTATAAAATAATTATTTTATAAATAAATTTTAATAATTTAACTGTAGAATATATTATAAAATATTTGAATTAACATTTTAATTAAAATAATGTTATGTCTTAATTATGTTTTAATTAATTCAAATTATAGTATTTTATTAAAATTATTTAAAATCTTAAATATCATTACACTGCTAATTAATACATTAATTTATAAAGACAAAATAATTAAATTAAAATAATGTAAGTTTTAATTAATTAAAATAATTGCTTTTAAATTGTATTTTATATTAAATTAAATAATGTTTGTATTAAATTATATTTTATATTACATGCAATTATACTATATTTTATGTTAAATTAAATTGTATTGTATACAATTATATAATTACTTTAATTATATAATTACTTTAATTATAAAATAAAACTTTAATCAAAATAATTACATTTAAAATGTCAATAATTTAAATTAAATCAATTAAAATAAAATATTTTAATTAACAATTAAAATAATTATAATATTTAATTATTATTTAATAAATTAAAATTAAATTATTTTAATTATAATAATAATTTTAAATGAAGTTATTTTAATGCTAAAATAATTATTTTTAATCAAAAGAACAGGTGTTTTATATATTAAAAATAATATTTATAAAAAGATAAACAGCACCAACACACTCACCAGCCTCAGGACCATCAGGATCCCGCGACACGAATCTTTTCTCCACATACTTGAGCCGAATCCACTGTTCTTTATCCTGCCTGAGAGAGGCAGTGACGATGATCATGAATACATTCAAAGCTCTTAATATTCCAACATGTGTGTGTGAAACACACTTCCTGTTTGTGGTGTGTGAGAGACTCGTACCGTGGACTGCCTGCGCTGGGCTTCTGTAGTCCATCTATCGGGTTACGCTCATAAATGCCATTAATGACTTCATTACCCAGAACACATAGCAGCTGTGAAGGGGGCGGAGTTAAACAAAGATCAACCAATAGCAAAACAGAAGCATAACTGGCCGAGCTCAGATGCAGATGAGATTAGAATCAGAGACAATAAACACACCTAAGTAAAAATAGATCATAAAATAAATGCTATTTGGTAACATGTCATTTTTTTATTTGTACATTCACAATATTTTGTGCTGTAACTATCAGAGATTTTGATAAAACAGTTCAAATTAAATGAATGTCAGACCTTTAACTGTTCCGGCTCCCAGGAATCAAGAGTGAGTGATCGAACTTTGGACAGATGAACGCCAAGACTCCTGTCAACACAAATCAAAAACCTTATATCAAACCCATTAAATATCATAGAGTTCATGAGTAATACTATGTAAACCATGTTTACCGCTTTATATCATAATGTCGTGTAAGTTGACTACAATCTAGTTTATGTATTGTTAATACAACATTGGAAGAGGAGCTTGTAGATGTGAAATGACCTGTGGATGCCCGAGCACTCGATGCACATGGTGATGCCGAGGTTCACGCTGGCCCAGCGAGGCTCCGCCTCCCCACAGTCGCAGCAGCGTTGGTTACCGTTGCCACGGAGAGCCACGCCCAGAGCGGCGGGGGGAGGGGGCGGGTCTAAGACGGGCACAGGGGCGGAGCTCTCCTTCACCTAGACACACACAATATGCAAATGACACGATACAATCAGGGCTTGACATTAAGTTTTTTGCTCACCGGCCACTGTGGCTAGTGGTTTTCCAAAGTTACTAGCCACTCGGCATTTTCACTGGCCACATTTATTTCCTTGAAAATAATAATTTGGTAATTTTTGACCGACATGCGAAGAGCACCGGAGGAAAATATGACTTAAACCAATCTAAGATGGTACTTATGTAAACTACACAGCTTTTGACCAATGAATACCATTTTAGGGGCTTTCGCACTGGGTAGCTCTAGGAACTAGCCACTGGGGTGGTTCCCTAACTAACCACAAGGGTGGTTCCCTAACTAGCCACTAGGGTGGTTCCCTAACTAACCACAAGGGTGGTTCCCTAACTAGCCACTAGGGTGGTTCCCTAACTAACCACAAGGGTGGTTCCCTAACTAACCACAAGGGTGGTTCCCTAACTAGCCACTAGGGTGGTTCCCGAACTAGCCACTAGGATGGTTCCCTAACTAGCCACTAGGGTGGTTCCCTAACTCGCCCACTAGGGTGGATCCCTAACCAGCCACTAGGATGGTTCCCTAACTAGCCACTAGGGTGGTTCCCTAACTCGCCCACTAGGGTGGATCCCTAACCAGCCACTAGGATGGTTCCCTAACTAGCCACTAGGGTGGATCCCTAACTAGCCACTAGGGTGGTTCCCTAACTCGCCCACTAGGGTGGATCCCTAACCAGCCACTAGGATGGTTCCCTAACTAGCCACTAGGGTGGATCCCTAACCAGCCACTAGGATGGTTCCCTGACTAGCCACTAGGATGGTTCCCTAACTCGCCCACTAGGGTGGATCCCTAACCAGCCACTAGGATGGTTCCCTAACTAGCCACTAGGGTGGTTCCCTAACTCGCCACTAGGATGGTTCCCTAACCAGCCACTAGGATGGTTCCCTAACTAGCCACTAGGGTGGTTCCCTAACTCGCCCACTAGGGTGGATCCCTAACCAGCCACTAGTTCCCTAACTAGCCACTAGGGTGGATCCCTAACAAGCCACTAGGGTGGTTCCCTAACTCGCCCACTAGGGTGGATCCCTAACCAGCCACTAGGATGGTTCCCTAACTAGCCACTAGGGTGGATCCCTAACCAGCCACTAGGATGGTTCCCTAACTAGCCACTAGGATGGTTCCCTAACTCGCCCACTAGGGTGGATCCCTAACCAGCCACTAGGATGGTTCCCTAACTAGCCACTAGGATGGTTCCCTAACTAGCCACTAGGATGGTTCCCTAACTCGCCCACTAGGGTGGATCCCTAACCAGCCACTAGGGTGGTTCCCTAACTAGCCACTAGGGTGGATCCCTAACTAGCCACTAGGATGGTTCCCTAACTAGCCACTAGGATGGTTCCCTAACTCGCCCACTAGGGTGGATCCCTAACCAGCCACTAGGGTGGTTCCCTAACTAGCCACTAGGGTGGATCCCTAACCAGCCACTAGGATGGTTCCCTAACCAGCCACTAGGATGGTTCCCTAACTAGCCACTAGGGTGGTTCCCTAACTCGCCCACTAGGGTGGATCCCTAACCAGCCACTAGGGTGGTTCCCTAACTAGCCACTAGGGTGGATCCCTAACTCGCCCACTAGGGTGGTTCCCTGAGAACTAATGGTTCCCTTAGGAACATTTTCCTGGTTGCGTTCAAGCGCCAGTAGGAACTCTGAAGTGACGTAAGCCGCGCTTGTTGTTGTGACTTTTATTTTGACGCGCTGAGAACGCCAGAGCCACACAGCGCTCGCATTCTCCGTGTTCATTAGTTTACGATCTGTTTAAAGCTAGGGTATACGATTTCAAAGATTGTTCATTATTAATATCCTCGTTTAGATGCTGGTTATGGTTATATAGTACAATCCTAACAATATGAATAGAAAAAAGAATGAAAAAAATCCATTCACTCTATTGGCTGTACAGCCGCAGAGAAGTTGACCAATGTAAGCTGTCCGGCCGGACAGCTTACATTGGTCAACTGCTCTCATCCAATCACCAGCTCCACTGAAACTCCGCCTGGCGCTCGCATCTCCACCCCACCGCACCCCTCCTGCGTCATGAAATTGCGCGAGCAAGCAGCTGACAGTCTACGGTAGCTAGCTAAGTAGCATATCAGCAATGGATAAAAAAAAAGACAGCAGCAAGCGTCCCCTGCTTGCCCCTACAGTAAAGTAAGGACGAAAGAGAAAGTCAGTAGAGGAAGTTCCTATACGATAGTTCCTATAGCGCTGGTTTAGACCGACTCTGAAGCAGGAGCGAAATGAGTTCCTCCTAAAGGAGTTCCTAGAGCTAAAATCATTCCTAGTTCCTGCGGTGCGAACGCGCCAATAACCGGCTACTTCCGCCAATAGTTCTAGGAACTATATAAGGTTCCTCCGGTGCGAAAGCCTCTTTTGTTTGTGAAACTGGATTTTTGTAACTCATCATTTCATTCAATATTTCCAGATATATTTTACAACTGAACATTTTGTTGAGTCAAATTGAGTTGATGCCAAAAAGCTTCTGTAAGGGTGAGTTTAAGTAAATTAGCGAAAGTGTAAAACAACAAATGTGAAAAAGTAATATGTGTGCAAATGTGTGTGTGTGTGTTTGTACCTGAGTGTTTTGATCTGTTACTTGATCGCGGTACGCAATGTCTATACAGCCCTGAACGGCATTAATCCACGCCAACTTCAGCTCCTCAGAATCGGCCTGTAACACACAACACCTGTGCATGCAAACACAAAGATGCACAATTACTAACACAATAGGGCTGGGTATTGACACAAATTTCACAATTCGATTCGATTTCGATTCACAAGCTTGCAATTCGATTCCGATTCGATTCAATATGGATTATTTTGGATATCCGGTACAATACATGGCAAATTCTCTCAAGGAAAACAAATCTCTTAACTAATGCTGTAAACTATGAGAGTCAGTTGTAGCCTATAGGCTTCATTAGCCTACTATAATATTGAAGGTAAAAATGAACTGATTTGTAGCTATACAAACACTTAAATTACACTTATTTATTTTTATAATAATAAAGTTATATGAAATATAAACATTTAAATGGTGGCTGTCATAAAAACTTGCCAGATTTATTCAAACATGCATTAAATATTGAAGAACGTTAAAAATTATAATGAATATGTAATATGGTGCATATATTTAGCAAAATGCTCCTCTTTAGAGTTAATATTTCTAGCTGATTAACGAGTTTATGGTCACATATGGTTTTTCTGAGGTAAATGTGACGTTACATGACATTGTTTACAAGCGTTTTACTGACGTCTTTCCACAGATGAAACACTGATTGAGCGATTCCATGTGACATGATACGGATTTCGATAAGTTGTTCTCTATCTTTAACACACTTTCAGACGCTCATTCATGTTTATTTGGCGCTGTAACTGGTATTATTAAGGCAGAAGAGGAGATCATGAGCTTCTCTTGAGCTGAGCCAGAGCGATCTCACGCCACAGCGCCAAAACGCTATTTATGTTTTTAAATTTCGTAAGAAAATGGACGTAATTTGAAATTTGAGACTTTATTTAGTATCAATAGCAACAAAGCACAAAGATTATTGCCATTTATTGGATGGGATGCGCGCTACAATGATCCATTCATTCATCAAATGAAAACAGGATGACTAATAGATTCTTGAGATTTAAGAATCGATATCGGTTCGTAAAAATGAGAATCGATTAATATCGAGGAATCTTTATTTTTTTACCCAGCCCTATAACACAATCACCTTTTTATTATTAAATTATAACATCTCAGGATAAGCAGAGACGTTCTGCTCGTAATGATTATGAATATGAATATGTCGATATCAAGCTGGCGATATGTGTGTGTGTTATCATCATCTTACTTCTGCACTGACAGAAGCTCAAAACAGAAACGGCGGTCGACCACATCCAGAGATTTCACTGCACACAGACGCAGATCATCGAACAGAACAAGAGGCTGCTCCTAAAACACACACAGACAAGCACACACACTGTGTGAAACATGCTAATGTGATCGGTCACTGATAGACTGATATGGATAATGGTTTACCTTGTGTGATTTTGAGTAGATTAACTGATTATTTTCAGTGTAAAACCAGCACCTGAAAGATGGAAACAATTACAAAACAGTGCATCTGTTAAGCACTTGATGTTGACAAGATTATGTAAACAGTATAAAGATATCTTTATCTCCAGGGTTAAAATAGTTTATTATATACACTCGGTTTCAGAATTATGAAATATAATCTTAACTACAAAAACTACACTTTCGTTGTAGTTTTCCATATTTATATGTTTAACTGAATTTTGTAACATTTCACTTGATCTTTATTTGTGTTCCTCTCCTGTCGATCTCTTTATCATGTAAATCTTTATCATGATTTTCGTCATTAAAAAATTTAAACTTTAAAATTTTTGGAAAATATAAAGACTAATTCAAAATTTGAATCATTTTTTTAAAATATTATCTCAGACACTGGGTCTCTCACCTCTTCCATGTCTTGTTCTTCTTGCGAGAACGTTTGAACAGGTAGCCTTGAATCGTTCCTCCGTCAGACGGATTACACACAATAACCGCCTCTCCAGACGCATCCTACCAAACACACACACAATCATTATCAACCGTTATCAGACGTACACCATCAAAATATCAACCTCCAGAATCATATCAGCTCCCAAACTCACTATGACTGAACAGACCATTTTGAAAAGGTTTAACAAACTGTTTTATTTTCTGATGTTGACATGTTGGGGGGGGGGGGGGGGGTTAAAAAGCAGCTCAGTTGTGAGGATAACGCCTTTTCTAGAATTTTTTGACATAAAAGGTAGATTCGAAAAGTAAGCAGATCTAACAGTTTTAAGGTCTTTCTGTATGCAATAGCACTATCCTTCCATGAAATACGAAATACCTCTAGTTCTGTTTTCTTCCAGCTGCGCTCCGTTCTAAGTGCTCAGATAATAATAATTAGGGCTGTAATCAACCAAAGAAAATCTTGGTCGACTTAAGTCCTGAAATTTCGACTAGAAATCGACTAAAAAGGGAGGGGGGAACCCGGAAAAACGCGTAAAAAAAAAAGTTAGATTAATTAGCTGCGCAGTACTTAGTAGCCTTGTCCGCCTAAATGAATTATAAATAAACAAAAACTAGTAGGCTATTAAATCGTTTTTGACCTAATTATTTTGCACTGAAATGACACACTCGAGTTTGTCGGCTCTGACATCACGTGCCACTGCGTAATATTATAGCTAGCCTATGATTTCCGAAAATAGTACTATGTCAACTAGTGATATCAGCACAAGAACTGTTGAGGAATATGCGCCATAATTTAGACAATTGTTTTTGTCATATGTTATAATTAGGGCTGTCAGTTAAACGCGTTATTAACGGCGTTAACGCAAACCCATTTTAACGGCGTTAATTTTTTTATCGCGCGATTAACAGTCTTTTTGGCCTAGCAAACTTTGTAGTTTTTTTCACATGCTTTTGCAACAGGACGCGGCGCGGCGCTATGATGAAACCCATTCATTTCTATGGCTTGAGCCGCGCGAGGACGTTTTGTTGCTTTGTCGACCAAAGCGCAAGCGGATCTAGCTAGACCGGAAACAAAACAGCAGGCACGCCGCACACACACCCGTTTAGGCTTGCGAGCCGGCCAAATAGTTGGTTAACGTTACGTTTTGAGTGGATGGCGAGCGCGAGACGCCGAAATGGATGCCAATAAGATTCTGAATGGAAAGTTTACGTATAAAAAGTTGCCAAATGGTTCCATTGACGAGACCAAAATGATCTGTGTGTTTTGTCGTTGTGAACTGAGCTATCATCATCGCAGCGCGTCCAGTCTGAAACACCACTTGATGGCCAAGCACACACACACACACACACACACACACACACAGCTGATGAGAATTCTCCGCCCCCTCGTCAATATCAGGACCTCGTCAGTATTTCTTTCACCCTTTTATTGATGGACAGTGTTACATTGTGTGAGAGATTATTTGCTCCAAGTGAGAATGTTAGTGTGAGATTGAACACTGTATATGCCAATGTTGTTTTCAATGAAAAACATTTGCACAAAGCAAGCCGATCCACTTTTCCATGTTGATAAGAGCATTAAAATGAGAAAAAATAATGGGACAAAAAGAAACCAAGAGACATTTAGAATAGATAAAAATGTGTGATTAATCGCGAGTTAACTGTGACACTAATGCGATTAATCGCGATTAAATATTTTAATCATTTGACAGCACTAGTTATAATAACTGATAGACACTATCATTTCAGCCAGGCTGAACATAGGAGCTCAGCTTCGCGGCTGAGACACGAATAGACTATTAACTTAAAGCTTTTCCTCTTAAACACAAAAGGCACGTCCACTTTAATAAAAAATAAAAATATTTATTAAACAAACCAGATCAAGACGAGAGCAGAAACTAAATAAAGTGCATAACTGAAAAATAAAGCATAGGCTCAAAACAAATACAAACAGTCGGCACAGAGCAACTGCGCATTAGGTTTAGGCATTGGGTTGGGCTAATCCAAAACAAGGGGGGTTTTCTGAAGACCGACTGTCACCTGTGAAACAGGGGTGCGCTGAAAACACCCCCATTAGCAATTAGTGCTTTCCACCTGATGAAATTAACACGGCAAAAAATCGACCAATCAGAATTTTGGTCGAGCCAGGACGCATCGACCAATAAATCGACTGGGAGATAATAATAATACAGCCCTAATAATTATATTCTAAATGTGTTTTTTTTATATACAATGAATGTATGTGTTATATAGGCTATGTTATTGAATTCATTACTGCATTAAACACTTGCAAAAAAAAAGAGATTGAGCCTCAGCCAGGTGAGAAAAAGGAACGCTTTACATAAAAAGTAACGCAATTAGTTACTTTTTTAGGGAGTAATGCAATATTGTAAAGCATTACTTTTGAAGAACTAAGTTGAAGGTCCGGAAGATGATTTGCTTCTGATCTGCTTTTTGTACCGTGACAGAATCATTTTACAATTTAGTGAATTTCTCATTTCAGAGAGTCTTATATTGAAGAAATGTTTACGTATATAAGAAATGTTTAGATAGAAATGTACATTTTAAATATTATATTTAGTATTTCTACATGAATAATGAGTTTAAATGAATAATGAGCATTGAGTAATGAGTAGAGCATTTTTTGAGTAATGAGTATCTTTTGAGTAATGAGTTTTGATTGCGTTATGTGTTTTGAGTATATAGTAGTAATGATTATTGAGTATTTGTTGAGTACTGAGTCTTTTTTGAGTATTGAGTAATGAGCATTGAGTATGGAGTAGTTTCTGAGTAATGAATACTGAGTATTTTGAGTATTGAGTAATGGCTTTTGAGTACTGAGTAATGAGCATTGAGTATTTTTTTTAAATGCTACTTTTAAGAGTACACTAGCTATAAGACCCTAAATTGTACCTCCAAACTTGTTTTATGTGGTCGTCAAAACGTATATAAGAGGCACTAAAATCTCACCCTTTGCTGAACGAGCAGGTGTGTGTTTTCCAGGTCTTTCCTCTTGGCAGTGCAGTCAGACGACAGCTGAGAGAGCTGCGCACACATATTACTCATATTAAACTTCTAATATCCATGAAACATTAGCATTCAAATACTGTGTGTCTATGTAAAGGGGTTTGTTGTGTGTGTGTGTGTGTGTGTGGGGGGGGGGGGGGGTATAAACTGGGCGTGATGTGTGTGTTCATGTTTGACCTGTGAGGCCATCGTCTTCATGGTCGGTTCTAGATCTCTCAGCAGGTCGAATCCCTGGTGGAAAAATGTGTACTGAGCGTGAAAATACGAGAAGACCTGAGACAGAAAGATGATTTTAGTCAGTTTACATTCATCTGAACAAGATGTCATAGTATTTATAAAGTTTTCTGATTAGAGCTCACCGAATTCAGAATATCAAGCTTCTGTTGGACCTTGAAATTATTCAGCTGCAAAAAAAAAAAAAAAAAAATACATTTCAATCATGTTCGGGGGCAACTTCAAATGTGGGTGGATTTCGAAGCTATGCTGATAAAGGGCTCATTTAAGTCTTAAAGGTACAGTACCAGCAAAAGCTCAAACTCAGAGAATGATCATGAAAAACTAAATTAACATGGTTTTGCTTGGCTAAAATTATATGTGGATTTTAGAAAAAAAAAACTAAATGCTGTAAAAAATTTGAATACGAACTGCTTAAAATACAAAATACAACAGTTCAACAATGTAATGTAAAATAAACTAAAATATAAAATATACCTACAATAAAATAATATAAAAATATAAGCTAAAATATAATATACAACATGCCTGTAAAAAATATATAATTTAAAATTATCAACTAAAGTATAATATAAAACATGCCTGTAATAAATTATAACATAAAAACTAACTAAAATATGCCTATAATAAAATATATTATAAAAATATAAACTGAAATATAATATAAACATGCCTGTAATAAAATATAATATAAAAAATATTATAAAATTATAAACTATAATATAAAAACAAACTAAAATATAATATAAAACAAGCCTGTAATAAAATATAACATAAAAACAAACTAAAATATTATATAAAATATGCCTATAATAAAATATATTAGAAAAATATAAACTGAAATATAATATAAAACATGCCTGTAATAAAATATAATATAAAAAATATTATAAAATTATAAAATATAACATAAAAACAAACTAAAATATAATATAAAATATGCCTATAATAAAATATATTATAAAAATATAAACTGAGATATAATATAAAACATGCCTGTAATAAAATATAATATAAAAATATTATAAAATTATAAAATATAACATAGAAACAAACTAAAATATAATATAAAATATGCCTATAATAAAATATATTATAAAAATATAAACTGAGATATAATATAAAACATGCCTGTAGTAAATTATAATTTAAAAATATTATAAAATTATCAAATATAACATAAAAACAAACTAAAATATAATATAAAATATGCCTATAATAAAATATATTATAAAAATATAAACTGAAATATAATATAAAATATGCCTATAGTAAAATATATTATAAAAATATAAACTGAAATATAATATAAAATATGCCTATAATAAAATATATTATAAAAATATAAACTGAAATATAATATAAAATATGCCTATAATAAAATATAACATAAAAAACTAAAATATAATATAAAATATGCCTATAATAAAATATATTATAAAAATATAAACTGAGATATAATATAAAACATGCCTGTAATAAAATATAATATAAAAATATAAACTGAAATATTATATAAAATATGCCTATAATAAAATATATTATAAAAATATAAAATGAAATATAATATAAAATATGCCTATAATAAAATAACTCATAAAAATATAAACTGAAATATAATATAAAATATGCTTATAATAAAATATATTATAAAAACATAAACTGAAATATAATATAAAATATGCCTACAATAAAATATATTATAAAAATATAAACTGAAATATTATATAAAATATGCCTATAATAAAATATATTATAAAAATATAAACTGAAATATAATATAAAATATGCCTACAATAAAATATATTATAAAAATATAAACTGAAATGTAATATAAAATATACCTATAATAAAATATATTATAAAAATATAAACTGAAATATAATATAAAATATACCTATAATAAAATATATCATAAAAATAAAAACTGAAATATTATATAAAATATGCCTATAATAAAATATATTATAAAAATATAAACTGAAATATAATATAAAACTATATTTTTAAAAATAATTATGTGGACTTCATTGAAAAAGCTAAATGCTATAAAACCGTAGAACATGTGTGTCTTAAACCCCGGATGACTGACAGTACCTGCAGGCAGTAGTCCAGGGCGAAGTGTTGGTAGCACTTGCGTGTGGCGAGCAGCAAGTGAGTCGCTCTCTCCGCGTCCACGGGTTTGTGTCGGCTGACCTGAGCGTTCTTCCCAACGGTGGCGTCGAGGTCGTCTCCGATCCGGACGAACTCACGCCGAGTGTCGCGAATCTGCGGCACAAATCTGCCACAGAACAAACCATTACGCGTTAGTACTGTGAAAGTGTGTGAACGTTAGCGTTGGGTGTCGCTAACGGTACCTTTTTTCTGTAACTTAGGCATGTTTACCTCAATAACTGTAAAGAAACTAAGTCATTTGTAGAAGTGTTATTGACATTATGCCAGAGCTGCCTTGGTCGCTGTCTGCCATTTACTGTCATGCTTGAATATTAATAAAAAACAACCATTTTGGTAATAAAAAAAATTAAATGTTTTGTTTTCCACAAATTCTGTGTTGTGAATTGTCTAGTAACCAAATGAAGACATAAAACATTAATTTCATTGATCTTTTATGTTAAATTAGTAGAAAAAATGGGGAAACAGAAATTTGCTGAAAAACCGTGGTTAACAAAGGGAATCCAAAATTCATGTAAACGAAAAAATGCGTTATATAAGCTTTTTATTAAAAAAATAACTAAAGAAGCTGAGCAAGCATATAAGTTATATAAAAATAAACTGACTAATATTATTAGAAACAGTAAGAAAGAGTACTATAGTAAAACATTGGATAATAACAGAAATAACATAACAAAAACATGGAAAATATTAAATGAAATAGTAAAAAACAACGTTGGAAGGTCAGGATGCCCAACCTATTTTATGACAAAAAACAATAAAATTATAAGTGATAAGGAACAAATTGCTAATGATTTCAATAATTTTTTTGTCAATGTTGGTCCCAATCTGGCTGGGGAGATTGTAGGAATTGATAGGAAAAGTAGAACGGAAAGAGAAACGGGTAGTGTAAATAAGCAATCAATGTTTATAAGAGGAACAGATGGAAAAGAAATAATTGATATTGTTAAATCATTTAAAAATAAGAAGTCAACTGACTGGAATGATATGGATATGTGTGTGGTAAAACATATTATCGAGTGTATTGAGAAACCTCTAGTACATATATGTAACTTGTCTCTTCAAAAAGGTTTATTTCCTAAAAAAATGAAAATTGCCAAAGTGATACCCATATATAAAACTGGGGATAGACATACTTTTTCAAATTATAGGCCTGTTTCTTTGCTTTCACAGTTTTCAAAAATATTGGAAAAATTATTTTATACAAGATTAAATGATTTTGTTATTAAATACAACATATTAAGCAAAAAACAATATGGGTTCAGAAGTAATAGAACAACAACACATGCATTAATAGAATTTGTGGAGAAAATATCCAACGCAATAGAAAATAAACAATACACAGTTGGGGTGTTTTTAGACATTAAGAAAGCATTTGACACGGTCGACCACGCCATATTGTTAGAGAAATTGAAAAAATATGGAGTAAGAGGGGTAGCCCACTCTTGGATAAGTAATTACTTAGAGAAAAGGCATCAATATGTCCAAATAGATAATTGCAAGTCACAACTGGTGCAGGTAACATGTGGGGTTCCCCAAGGCTCTGTGCTGGGCCCATTGCTTTTTTTGTTATACATTAATGATATATGTGAGGTTTCCAAAGTATTACAACTGATATTATTTGCTGATGATACAAACTTATTTTGTTCTGGTGACAATCTGAAACAACTTTTGGATACAATGGGAAAAGAAATGGCACTGCTAAAAAATTGGTTTGATTCGAATAAACTAACGTTAAATATAAGTAAAACAAAATGTATTGTGTTTGGCAATCATTCATCTAATACAATAGGTAAATTAATGATTAATGAAGTTGAAATCGAAAGGGTGTCAGCTAATAAATTTCTTGGAGTAATTATAGACAAAAACTTAAATTGGAAGCCCCATATATCTTATATTAAGAACAAGATTTCAAAGTCAATTGCAATATTATATAAAGTTAAATATTTCTTAAATGAAAAATCACTATATACTTTGTATTGTTCCCTTGTGCTTCCATACATTATTTATTGTGTGGAAGTATGGGGAAATACATATAAAACAAATACCAATCCCATATTTATGCTTCAAACGAGAGCAATGCGAATAATAAAGAAAACCACATATCAGGAGCCAACAAACTCCCTTTTTATTTAATTAAATGCTTTAAAGTTTAAAGAATTAGTAGAACTAAAAACACTACAAATCATGTATAAAGCAAAAAACCATCAATTGCCAGAAAGTATCCAAGGGTTGTTCACAGAAAGAGTATGCCAACATGACTTAAGGGGAACCTGTATTTTTAAAAAGAACCAAGTGAGGACCAATGCTAAACAACATTGTATTTCAGTTAAAGGTGTAAATTTATGGAATAACTGTCATGAGGAACTAAAAAAATGTGGGACACTAAGTAAGTTAAAGAAACTATTTAAAGATAAAGCAATGAAATTATATGAAACAATTTAAAGAGTGATAAATGAATAAGCTGTTTTTGTTGTATTCTAGAGTGTGAAACTGAATTACATAGGAAATACTTGGGTTTTGTATTCTTTTTAGATTTGTTTGTCAACATTATATTGATGTAAGACAATACTTATTTTTATTTATGTGTTTAAAATATGAGATGTTTTTCAAAAAGGGTAGGCATTATAAGCAAGAGCTTCAGCCTACACCTGTTTCAGACAGAAGTAAATATGCTGTAGTTTGTCAGCTGAGCTGTGTTTAAACTAAGTTGTCTGTCTGAAATAAACCAAACCAAACCAAATTAAAACAACTTTGTCAAAAAACATGCGGCACAACTGAGCTTTATACTGTTAAAATTACAACAAAAGTGTAATTATTCCTTAAAGAATTCATTTTTGATAATTTATTATTATTAGTGTTAGTATTATGATTAAATTGAGATATCTAAATTCTACTGTACATCAGTAATATATTATCAAGTTAAACCGAACTTTTATTTTGACAGGTTGTGTTGAAGACCTTTGAGTTTCCGTGTGTTAATGATGATATGACGATAGTTTTTCTTGAATGAAACTGATGAACTTCAGTGACTCTCAGAGCGGCTCTGGAAATGCATTTCATGTTCCCATATAGTGAGACTGCAGAGGCTGAAAAGCGTGTGTGTGTGTGTGTGTGTGTGTGTGGTAAATGAAACTCATTCACACGTTCTCACTTCTCAGGTACCGAAATTTGGCACTGATTGATTTGATGTGAATCGGTACTCGGTAGTTAACCCAACCCTAGTGAACGTGTGTGTGTGTGTGTGTGTGTGTGTGTGTGTGTGTGTGTGTGTGTGTGTGTGTGTGTGTGTGTGTGTGTGTGTGTGTGATGTTACGTACTGTGAAAGCAGGTTTGAGAGCTGCTGGGTAATTGCTCTCTGAGTCTGATCAAACAGCATCTGCATGAAAACACATTTATAATCAAAAACATGCGCAAGTCTACACAGGTGCATGTATATCTTTACTATGGTTTAATGCCTATTTACATGGTGGGCGTCAATACATTGCATTACAAAATACATGCTCCACTAGTTTGATTATGAGTAAAGGTGTGCCCCAAGGCTCTGTGCTGGGGCCACTCCTATTTTCTGTTTATATTAATGATATGCCCAGTATTTGTTTATTCTGTAATGTTCATCTTTATGCTGATGATACAGTCTTATATACATCGTATAACCAGAAGGACCAAGTACAAAATGCACTTCAATCGGATTTTATTATTGTTCAGAATTGGCTCAGAGAGCACAACCTTTTTCTGAATAAGAAAAAAACTTGCACTATGTTGTTTAAACTGAGACCTTCTAAAGTTAATACGAATGAATAACAAATCTGTATGATTGATGGAAGATCTCTTGTAAATGTAAATACAGTTAAGTACCTGGGTCTGTGGTTGGATACTGAGCTATCATTCAATGATCATATTGATGCTACAGTTAAGAAAGTTAAATAATATTTGTGTCAGTTGTACTGTTCAATTGATTGCTTTACAATTGATACAAGAAAGCGTATTGCGCAGCAACTCCTATTACCCCTAATTGATTATGCAGATATTGTTTATCACACATCAAGTGTTACTTCTCTTAAAGCTCTAGATTTTTTATTTAATTCCATATGTAGATTTGTTCTAAGGTATCCATTTATGACACATCACTGCACGCTATATGAAAAATTGGACTGGCTCCAACCTAAAGAAAGAAGAATGTATCACTGGTATATGTTTATTTTTAGTTGCATTAATTATGCCAATAAATGCCCCCCTTATCTTCAACAATACTTTGTCAGACATATCTCAGCCTATCCCATACGACATTTGCTACATCCATTTTTTGCTACACCTAGAATACATCGTGAAATTGGGAGAAGAGCATTTTATTATAAAGCTCCTATGGACTGGAATAACCTCCCATTGTCATTGAAATCTACTACATCATTACACTCATTTAAATCAGCACTATTTTTACATTTAAAAACACCATGTACATGTTTTAATTGAGGATTTTATTTTCTCATTAGAATGCTGTAGTGTCATGTGAACACCCTATGAGGCCGTATTACTGTCAATGTATTCATGTAATTTATTGTATAATTTGGGGGGGGGTGGTGGGTCTTGGGGGGGAACATGCTGTGAATGATGTCCTGTTGAGTTTGGTCTTTATTTATTTTTATCTTTATTTTATTTTTTACATATGTTATTGTGTATTGTTATGTTTTGAGCATGTGTGGCTCTGGTTGTTATTTTCAAAAAGTGATTGAAAGGACCCCCTTGAAAATGAGATGGTACATCTCAAGGGGCTATCCAAAATAAAAGAATAAGAATATCAGCTTTGAAAGAGGCTCGTCCAATCAGATTTTACTGGTAATGTATTTTTAATGTTTTATTTGTATAGTGACAGATACAATAAACATAGAAAAAACTGTCCCTAGAAGGGCTCTTATAAATTACAGTTCCAACAGCAAACAAACCCAAAGAGAGAAAGAAAGAAAAACCTAAACATGAGTACAGGTTTATTGCTGAATTTACCAAGGTTTTTTATTGTTATTATTAAAACTTGCAGCAGATTTTAAATAATCAGGTAATGAATTCGATATTTTTACAGCTTTCACTGAGAGGATACTTTTCAATTTCAAAATGAAATTTGACAATTCCCACTAGAAGTGGCTCTGTTCCACCCGTACAAAGTCTCAAAACATGTACATAAGGGCTGAGAAATACAGAGTAAGACTCACCGTCTGAAACTGGATCATTTCTTGAAGGCCTTGGTTGAACTGACGCAGACAGTTCTGCAGGAACACAAGCAGTGAGAGGTCAGCATGAGAGGCCTGGCCAGAGGTCGTGACCCTTCAGACATCTGTACTCACCAGAATAACTCCGTCGTTCTTATGATACGCGGTGAACTCGGCCAGACCGGAGAGGAACAGCTGATTGCAGGAGGTGTAGTTCTGACCCGCATCCACCATCTGACCACACAACTTCATCACCTACAGAGAGGGGGGGGAGGGGGAGAGGGAGTGGGAGAGAGAGAGAGAGAGAGGGAGAGGGGGGGGGGGGGCGGTCATCAAGCTAAGATGAAATGTACAATAAGGGCTAATATCTTGAGAAAATTATTTTACATTGATCTTTTGACATAAGTCAAAAATTCCTCCCCGTTCAAAAAAACTTTTAAAGGTGCAGTAAGCGATTTCTGAGAAACGATGTTGATATTTGAAATCACCAAAACAAACACGCCCTTTCACAAACTTTTTATAGCTCCGCCTCCACATTCAAGAACACGATATGCAAAACAGGCACCTCCCCCCATCATAAGTGGACATGCCCCCCTACTGCTGATTGGCTCACTCTCTCCTCCCCATCATGAGTGGACACACCCCCTACTGCTGATTGGCTCATTCTCTCTCCTCCCCATCATGAGTGGACACACCCCCTACTGCTGATTGGCTCACTCTCTCCTCCCCATCATGAGTGGACACACCCCCTACTGCTGATTGGCTCATTCTCTCTCCTCCCCATCTTGAGTGGACATGCCCCCTACTGCTGATTGGCTCACTCTCTCCTCCCCCATCATGAGTGGACACGCACCCTATTGCTGATTGGCTCACTCTCTCTCCTCTCCATCTTGAGTGGACACGCCCCCTACTGCTGATTGGCTCACTCTCTCCTCCTCCATCATGAGTGGACACGCCCCCTACTGCTGATTGGCTCACTCTCTCCTCCTCCATCATAAGTGGACATGCCCCCTACTGCTGATTGGCTCACTCTCTCTCCTCCCCCATCATGAGTGGACACACCCCCTACTGCTGATTGGCTCATTCTCTCTCCTACCCATCTTGAGTGGACACGCCCCCTACTGCTGATTGGCTCACTCTCTCCTCCCCCATCATGAGTGGACACGCCCCCTATTGCTGATTGGCTCACTCTCTCTCCTCCATCTTGAGTGGACACGCCCCCTACTGCTGATTGGCTCACTCTCTCCTCCATCATGAGTGGACACGCCGCCTACTGCTGATTGGCTCACTCTCTCCTCCCCCATCATAAGTGGACACGCCCCCTACTGCTGATTGGCTCACTCTCTCCTCCCCATCTTGAGTGGACACGCCCCCTACTGCTGATTGGCTCACGCTCTCTTCCCCCATCATGAGTGGACACACCCCCCACTGCTGATTGGCTCAGTCTCTCCTCCCCATCTTGAGTGGACACGCCCCCTACTGCTGATTGGCTCACTCTCTCCTCCCCCATCATCAATGGACACGCCCCCTACTGCTGATTGGCTCACGCTCTCTTCCCCCATCATGAGTGGACACACCCCCCACTGCTGATTGGCTCAGTCTCTCCTCCCCATCTTGAGTGGACACGCCCCCTACTGCTGATTGGCTCACTCTCTTCCCCATCTTGAGTGGACACGCCCCCTAGTGCTGATCATAGACTGTAAAAAAATATGGACGTAGTATCCGTGACGTCACCCGTAGGTTTCTGAAGAGCGTTTTTGAAGCCTAAAGTGGGCGGGGCTAACCGTCGCCATCTTGGAGGCGCGTCACCTCTCGTCACTACCGGATAAAATAAAATGGGCAAAGAGGCGGATCGTGGGTGGAGCAGAGGTGCTAATGCTATATGCTACTGGCCTCACGCTAAAGTGACAGCTGATTGAAGATTAAAGCCAATAGTTAAAGTTCTTTTTTTTTGCCTTTCGAAATATATTAATAGTTAAAAGACGTAACTAAAAGTGAGACTATTTACTTTACTTTTTTTCTCAACTTTCTTAATCCCAAAAGGGGCAATTAGTTAAGAGCATGTAGGCTATACAACAGTACATAACACAGATCACACACATTTCTCACAACATACAAGCAGTCAACTATGTGTATCGTGATGCATTATTATTCTGCTAGTTAAAAATGTATTATCATGCAGACAGTTACTTACAGTATTGCTCTGAGCTTGTGCGTGTGACAGTGATTCATGCACATACATGTCAGTCAGCATGGCATCGCACGTCAAGTTCAAGTTCGTAAAAGAGCTTTATTCAGTCTGATTTTCATCTGATATCATCTGATTTGGGCCGCCTCTCAATTTCTCAGATGGGTTAAACCAGCTTTTAAACCAGCAATTAAAGATTTTACCTCAGAAGTTCAGTAAATGCACTAGAAATCCGCGCTCATTTAAGTGTGCATGGACGAAGAGAAAGCTCTGACACCTGCAGGATTTCATCTGACGGTACTTTTTATTTTACACTACAAAGTTAAATAAGCATATCTGTTCCGTGAGAGCAACAGTACCGCATAATGAGTGTGGTCTCTATATCTACAGACGTTTTTAAATCTAAACTCAAAAAAGCAATGAAATTGTCAGACATCCAGATTAGTGCATGCGAGGGAAACAACTGGAAATACAGCGCTGGTTGTTCTCTCCATCCTCGACAACGACGGAATCCAACGGCGTGCATGGGCGAAGGTATAATACGTGTATTAAATTGTATGAAATAATCCCGAAAAAAGCACAAACACAGCTGAGGGTGACGCTAACAGACAGCAGACAAACGACTAGCAGTGAAAGCAGCGGCAATCCACCTGTCACTCAAGTGGCCACGCCCTTAATTATGCAGAACTTTAAGGCTTAATATAATTTCAACGGATGAGTTGTAAAAAAAATTCACCCCCCTCACAGTCGTTATGAAGGGCAAAATTAGCGATATAGACCAAAACAACTATTTGCCACCAGGCTGTAAACATGTTTTTTTCTGCTGTGAAGTGAGGCATTTTAACATAGGGGAGATACAGATTTGACTCGCTTTTGCAGTCAGCCTCAAGCGGCCACTCGATGAATTGCAGTTTAATTCACTTCCGTGTTGGTTTCAAGAGAGAGACGGGGAGGTTGCCGCTTGGTGCTGATTGGCTCACTCTCTCCTCCCCCATCATGAGTGGACACGCCCCCTACTGCTGATTGGCTCACTCTCTCCTCCCCATCATGAGTGGACACGCCCCCTACTGCTGATTGGCTCACTCTCTCCTCCCCCATCTTGAGTGGACACACCCCCTACTGCTGATTGGCTCACTCTCTCCTCCTCATCATGAGTGGACACGCCCCCTACTGCTGATTGGCTCACTCTCTCCTCCCCATCATGAGTGGACACGCCCCCTACTGCTGATTGGCTCACACTCTCCTCCCCCATCATGAGTGGACACGCCCCCTATATATTATACACACACACACACACATATGACTTTGATACAATATTATATAAAAACAAACTAATTTATAATATAATATTAAGCTTAAAACACTAATGTTTTCGGCACAAAAATAAAACTTCACCCGCATTATAATCAGACCTTACGGGGATTTTTTTAAATATATGCTGGATGGTACATCTTACTTTCTCCACACGACTCTCCAGTTCTGCAACATCACTCTCGCATTTATCCAGGGACTGCCTGCAAACACACACACACACACACACACACACACACACATCTGCATAAGTCATAAACAGCAGACACACTACCACGCCCCAAGGCATAGTGGGTATTTTACAAATGACATGTCCATGAGCTTTTAAAATGTATAAATCAATTTTAAATAGACTTCTTGTTTTAAAATGATAAAATAATGTGTACTAACAAGACAATGTCGTTTAGACAGTTTTAGATGCAAGTCAAGACAAGACAACTACCCATCATGAACTAATGAACCATGTGCACATGTGTGTGTCATGATGAATGAGATGCTCATACCTGAATGCAGGAGAGTCTCTGATGCAATCCTCAAAGTCCAGGAGAGTGTCCATGCTGCGGTTTCTAACACTGTTTCTAACTCTCTCATGCACTATTAGACTTTTAACCCAAATACATAATCCAGACACGAATGATTCCTGCACGAGGCCTGATGCACAGACTGCATCATCACTGTCTCATGCATGAGCCGCTATCTTATATCACACACACTGATGATCTTTACATTCACTGCCTGTCAGATGGACAGAAATAACGCACGCGACCGCACTGCATCACACACACACACACACACACACACACCGCAGGAAATGCGCTTAGATCACAGTGATGCACGAGATTAATTCAAGCACTTTATTCAAGTTGTTATCGCGATGTATAGATGTGTGTGTTGACAGCTGCCGAGGTGTTTGTTCATGTTGATGCGAGTCGTTTTTCCGGTTGCGCGGTAGTCATGCGTGACGAGGATGTCCGGTCAGCCATTTTCAAAATAAAAGCATGGATTATAAAATATAAAATAAGTAAAATAAAATAACAACAATATAATAATAAAAACAATTTAAAAAAAGAAGAGAAAAAAAAGGTTCTTACCATAGACTGTAATAAAATGGCTCTTACGTGTACCAAAACAATTATTTACTTACACAATCTAAAATATGTGGTTTGATTTAATTGGTGACTAAATTCTATAAGTTAAATAAAGCTCTTTCAAGAGTGCATCCGTATCTGGTTTGATATTGCTGCTGTTTTATACCATCTCTGCACAATGCATCTTTAAATACACACAAATGACATCATGCTATGAAGAAACTATCCATTGGCAAACATACACAGGAGGTCAGAGAGGACACAGATATCGTGAGACTGTATAAAAGTTTATTATTTAGAATTTGATGCCAAACAGCACAAATACTAAAATTTGACACAGTGTTTCCAAAAGCCCTGCTTTGAAGAAAAAAAAAATTTGAGATTCAAACATCTCTATAATAAACCACATTTTCATTTCAGCACCAGTTCCTACTGAATTCATGCATTCATGTGTGTCTGTGTGTTTAACAGAAAATATTCTGAACGGAAGTGTGTGTGTGTGTGTGTGTGTGTGTGTGTGTGTGTGTGTGTGTGTGTGTGTGTGTGTGTGTGTGTGTGTGTGTAAAATGCTTTCAGAACTCAATAGAGACGAGAATGACAGTGACGTTGTCCGCACTGCCCCGCCTCACTGCCTCACTGGCCAATCGC
>NW_026606665.1:60000-67500 GCF_029890125.1 Rhinichthys klamathensis goyatoka | reverse complement strand
AGAAAGAGATGGAGATCTTCTCTCTCTCAGTCGAACACACACACACACACACACTCGCACACATCCTGAACACACTCTCTGTCAACAACACAATGTGTGCGAAAGCTGAAAACCTTTACAAACTTTCTTTTCCTCTTGATTCTGGTCTTCCACTTCAGTCTCCTCTGAGCTCACGTCTCTCTTCCTCTTCTCACCTCGTTCCTCATCCTGCTGTTTGGCTTTAACTGAAATCGTTCAACAAAACTTCATGAATAAACCTAATCTCACAGAGAAATAAATTTGTTGAATCACTTCCAAAGCCATCCATCTGCATTAATACACAGGCTATTATTACCTACCAAGACAAAAAAATTGGGCCTCACTAGTGAAGTAGACTCACTATGATTTGAAACACACAGGCATGCACTCACATCTAAACATATTAGCAGTAATATAATATGCAGTGTCAAGTGAGCACATGTCTGCACGAATATATAAGATAAGCACATAAATTTAACCTTTTAATAATTAAATTAGCACTTTATTGTTGTAGAAATTTGTGTTGTAATACTGAAGCCAGGCTCGTGCAATCAGCATTTAACTGTCCAATTGTCCAAATCACTCACTTTAACACCTATAATGCATACAAGATTATGATTATTATATTATTTGTGTTAATTAACCCACCTGGATCATATGTAGGTTCTGGAAGATCATCAAATAAATCCATTTCTGACCCAGAGGTGAATAGAGAGTCTGAGGTAAAAAAGCTTTTTAGCTTCTGATGAACCACGAGATACTCACCGATTCTCTGATCGAAACGACACACGTATACCAGCAGATAAACTCTAAAAGAAATAAATATAACGACACCGATAATCACAAAGATCCGTTGTTTGTTTTTTAGAGAGGGAGCAAATCTGCAGACTAAGGACAGGCGCTGTTTGAAAGTGAGTGTGTTTTGAAGGCAGAAGCTAGCAGGCTAATGCTAACTGAATGAATTTGAAAAGGAAATGTACAAAATTATGTTTAATACCAGTAAACAGATCGTAAAATATGTGGCTATCTGTTATTACACTAACAAAGCAACTCAAACGTACTTTATAATGTTAGAATACTTAGTACATTTTTGTTTAAAGCTTATGGCTAGATCTTCAAGATCGTCAAGCGTTGGTGGTATAGTGGTGAGCATAGCTGCCTTCCAAGCAGTTGACCCGGGTTCGATTCCCGGCCAACGCAAAACATTTTTCTTTCATTAAAATCCATTTACACAACAGATTTTCTTACTACTACTAAATAGTAGTACCTTAGTTGTAGTATACTCTAAAAAAAAGTTGCTAAAATACTGTCAACTTGGACGTTTAAGTCATTTCAACTTAAAACAGGCTACATTACACTGACTTAAACATGAGTTTTCAAATGTAGGCTTTTCCATTATTTACAGTTATACAAATTACTTCACAAAAAAGTATTCAGTAACGTAATCCATGCACCACAATATAAAAGTAATGTAATCTGATTACTTTTGGATTACTTCAAGGTCATAAAGTCAAGTAAACAGCAATATCATCCAATTACTTTTATTTAATGTGAATTTTAAATAAACTAGGCTATTAAAATTAAGCAATCGTGTCTTGTTTCACCAACTAGCCCCGTTTATAAAATTATATAAAAGGCTATACAGACATCTAGTGGACAGTATTGTATTACAGGTGGTTTTATTCTTTATTTTTATTTATTTACCATGTACAAGGGGAAAATAATTATAGTTTATACACAACATTAAAAAGTCTACACAGCATCTACATATTAGTCTATTTCAAAACACACGTTGATCAAGGCCGTGATCTTTCCAGGGCTTATTAGACTTTTAATGGAGACTCTCGTGTTAATTTCTACATTTCCCATTTTCCGTTAGAAAACGTACACAAAACTGCGATCGTACAAACTATGGAATTTTAAATCACTGACAAACACTAAATTTTGCTAACTTGATTAGTCGTAACTGCAAATGTCTAAGTTGGATTTTGAGTCCTTCATAATTTATGCTGTACAACCATGTTGTTTCCTTTTTCCTCTTTTAAAAAAAAAAACGGTGAAATGTCCAAACACGAAAACGTTATGTTAGAGCATATGTTATTTATTAGGAATATAATTATACTTTAAAAAAATTTTTTTTTTTTTTTTTAAGTCATAGCTTGTGGAGTACAAACGCCCCCCAGAGGGCATAGTTTCTTTCTGTCATAATTACTATAATAACATATTTCTGTCTATCAAATCCTTTGTTTTACACGTAATGCAGTATAACTACGGGGTAAAATCAAATTATTTGAACAAAACATGAAAAAATTACCTCAAGTGAGCATTAGCCAGCTAGCTAGCACAGTTAGCTTAGCCTACTCATAGAAATGTACCTATTTTGGACATTCCTGAAATAAATATTAATATAGCCTATGGTGATACATTACTTGCCTTTTACTTTTAGAGATTAAAAACTATAGTCTGTTCATTTCGCTGTTGATCTATGAACCAAACTGGCAAAACGCCCCCTTTGTACAAAAATATTTTCAGTCAAAAATCTAAATATTTATGAAGGCAGAGCAATTTTAATATTTGGTGAATAACTCCTGCCGTAGTCACTCAAAACTGGGATGGCACTTCTAGTCACATTTATGTTTTGTTTCACAGTAATGTCACGTTTTCCCCCACTCTACCCTAATATAGCGTTATCATGTAAAAAATTATTTAGCTTTAAATGAAACCATTGTAATCCTGTTGGTATTCCCTTTTTTTTCTCTTTCTCTTTTTTTTTTTTTTTTTTTTTTTTTTACAAAATGTAACTGTATTCTGATTACTTTGTTTTTTGATGTAACTGTAACGAATTACAGTTACCAATTTTTATTACGATTATTACAATTTCAATTACGTAACGCCGTTAAATGTATTCCGTTACTGTGTAAAACTCACAAAAAAAGATCAAAAGTGCTGAGTTATTTTGATGAGGTAAAGCAATGTATACATATAATCATATCATTTTTTTTACAGCGTAGCCTAATAGTAGTAGCTAATACGTCCCCGTAGTATGTATACAGTATGTGTATATGTAAAAATATATATGCATATATAATATACGTATATATATTGCAATTTGCACTTTCGTGTGACATGCATTTTTGTAATTTGTTTACCTTAAACTTTAAGAAATTTTAGATTATAATTGGAAAATTGAAAACGCTTCATGCAACAATGGGTGCATGATCTGTGATATATATTTATGACACTATATAATTGATATTGAAATAGTATTATATATATATTTACAATAATACAAATCTGTGCATTATAATGAGACTATACAATGCACTTTATTATTTAAATTATATTACTATTAAAATTATTTAATTTGTTATAAATAAGTGACTAATGACTACAAAACATATTTATATACTAAAATATAATAAAATAAATGTGTAGAACAACTTTATTTAAAATAAATTATTATTAAAATAATTATTTTTTTATAAATAAAAACAGTACAATGACACTATATAATGTCATTTATTGAATTACTATTATATATTAAAATTATCATAAATATAAAATAAAAATATATGTGCAGTATTATGACACTATATAATCAACTTTATAATAAATTACTAAAATAATTATTTTGATAAAAATGAAAATATATGTACAGTATAATGATACTTAAATGTAATTTTTTAATTCTGCATGTTTGGTAAAAAACTGTGATAGATGACACAAAAGACAGCAGTTCAGCGTTACACACACCTTGTTTTACACTGACGGTTTTTACTGTACAGTAAGAAGTTTTTTACATTCTTAGCAATGGCTATATACACAAAAAAAAAAAATGTAAAAGATGTACAACGTCACATGGATGTAAGTCATAACTTAACAATAAAATAAATATTTAACAGTCGGAGAGATTGGACGCCCCTGGAGTCCAAAATGACATGATATCTGTATCTGGAGGAGAAACACACACACACACACACACACACACACACACACACACTTCATGTCTATATCTAACAAGACAACTTGTAGACTCTCGCATTCTCACATACACACATGAAGTGTGCAAATCCATTAAAGGGTTTAAAGACGGTGTTTGTCAATGTTTTATCCCAGAAGAGTTTGTAAAAAAGCATTTAGAAACACTATAGAAAACATTTCATCTCTTGTCAAGGCGACTGTGTGTGACATCGACGGGTTTGCATGGCCTTCGAAATATGATCAGGTCGTGTAACCTGAGAGTCTCCAGGAAAATCCTTCATGACTAACTGACACCTTGAAGAACAAAGACAGTAATAAAGACAGAAACATGTTAAACTAGTAGCATTTTGATGACGTCAACCGCCAACTTGATCCCCAGTTCAACTAAACAAGCAGTGCTTCTCAACCGTTTCAGTTTCTCATGATTTACTTCCGATAAAATGGTATAACAAAAAAAAAAAATGTTTCAAGGTTTCTCAAGATTCCTGATTCTTCAAAGAAAACCAGTTGTCGAGAGGGTGAAATAAAACATGAAATAGTTTGATTTTAAGGTTTCTTTAATGCGTGTTCCGACTTTGAGAAGCACTGACCAATGAGATTTCACCGTGGGCGGGGCTAGTTAGGACAAACCCTCATGGCAACGCCATCAATGAATCAGGTGGTCACATGGTGCAAGTTGGAGCTCTCAGGAAATTCCCAGTTTACAAGTTGTAATTACGAGCTCCACGAGGACGTGAACGCTTTTAACAAGCGGAAGTCTTGTAATTACGACAAGGCACCTATTCATGAGGAGAGACCCGGGAGGGAGTCTGTGAAATACTCTGCCGTTGATGTTCTTTTAATCCTTCCCGCGGGTCATTTTGACCCGGAATTTGTGTTCATCTTAGGGCCATTTGTCTTTTGTCGCACTTGAACCACGAATACACTTACAAAAATGTAATGGATTTGAGGAGTTTTGTGGTTAAAATTAAAAAAAAGTAACAAATCGAGTCAATTTGACCCCCATAGGAATGAATGGAATGCGAGGAATGCTTCATAGAAAAAACTAAAAATGCTTTAAAACTTTAGAAAAAAATTATTTTATAATGTCTACATGTGTGTATCTGAATGCATACTGAAGAGAAACTGACTTTAGGACCCAGAGGAACAGCTCATTTGCGCCATATAGAGGCCATCTAGTGGCTAGAGTCATGAAATATCATGTTATATTATTATTTTTCCCACAAGAGGTCACAAAGACTACAGAAGCGTATTGCATTCACTTGAGAGAAAAAAAAATCTACTCTGTTTTTCTGAATTAACGAGATAATTCTCTCAAAATTACGAGATATTTTTTCATGAAAAAAAAGTTTTTGCTCTGTTTTTCTGAATTAACGAGTTAATTATCTCAGAATTACGAGATACATTTTTCTTGAAAAAAATGTTTTGCACTGTTTTTGTGAATTAATGAGTTTCTCATAATTTTGAGATAATTAAGTCATTAGTTCAGAAAAACAGAGCAAAAACTTTTTTCCATGAAAAAATATCTCGTAATTTTGAGAGAATTATCTCGTTAATTCAGAAAAACAGAGTAGATTTTTTTCCTCAAGTGAATGCAATACGCTTCCGTACAAAGACACCTAGTGTAAGATATTTAAAGCTGAATTAAAAGGTTTAGGCATGAAATTGTGAGTTATTTAGAATTTAAGTTGAAAGAATGTGAGGAATGTGCTTAAATGACTATTTATTGACTAAATCTAATAATTTAAAGGTAAATAAATAAAAAAAATTATCCAAAAAAAATGGCATTAAAAAATATTACCAAAATGAAATAAAATAAGCGTAAAAAATTAAGTATAAGTTTAGGGCTTCAGGTCATTTTTATTTTATTTTATTACATGTATTTTATTTATTTATTTTGACCCGCAAGGGAAGGATGAGGGTAATGAATGGAAATCTATCTATCAAACATTTACTCTGAAAAATGAACTTTCTGGTTGGCATTTCCAGATCATTCCAGGATCGTTAAAAATAAAATAAAATAAAAAACGTTCCTTTAATCCTCGCTTGTCTGGCTTATGCTACTCTGAGCAATGCCTGAAGTGTGTATTTTGAGCACTTCTTGCGTTGTGTTTGCCTCTTCTCGATGACTCGCTTGCTTTAGTCCTCATTTGTAAGTCGCTTTGGCGAAATGTAAATGTACAGATAGAGATTTCAGGCTGATATGTGAACGTTAAGGGCAAAGCAGAGAGTTTGATTGGCCAGTTCTGTTGATTGTCACCACAACATGTTAAAGACCTCGTGACGCTCTTCGCCTGTGTGTTGATTCACTTCTGCTCTCTAAAGCTCAAACAAAGCGAGCCGCCTGTATACAGTGTTTTAAGGCACTCCTGACTGATCTGAACTACTTTCTTTAAGCCAAATTCACGTGTGATGAAGTGGAGAATACGATTCATTCAATACAGGAGCGAATCAATGAAAATAGTTCAATCCAATTAAAATAGACTGTTTTGTATTCAAACTGCACGTTGATCAAATAATTTAAAACTTTAATTTATAACTTGAATGCAGTGTAAGCCGCTTATGATAAAAGCATCTTTTAGATGTATAAATGTAAAAGTAAATTATAATTAGTGCTGGGCAACGATTGATCGCATATAAACACACACATATGCATGTATATATTTAAGAAAAATGTGTTATTTATATATAAAATATTTATATTATATAAATATATATACAGTATATACATGCAAATATTTCTTAAATATATACATGCATATGTGTGTATTATTTTGTATAAATACACACACATATGCATGTATATATTTAAGAAAAATGTGTTATTTATATATAAAATATGTATATTATATAAATATATATACAGTATATACATGCAAATATTTCTTAAATATATACATGCATATGTTTGTGTATTTATATATACAAAATAACTATACACAGTAGTACACACACATGTATTATGTAAACACAAACTTTTATCTTGGATGCGGTTAATCACGATTAATAGTTGCCCAGCACTAATTATATTGTATTTTACATAATTATGTTGTGTATTTTATGCTCATTGGAGGATTAAGTGCGCTTGAGAGTCTCTCGTGCCCTAAGAAGGCAGCCGTCTACGGTTTAGGAAGGTTTTGAAGCGTCAAGACCACACGAAACCGACCAAACGAAGGCCTTGATGACATCAGCAGAAATAAGAAGTTGTTTCAGAGTTGGAGAAAGTTCGGACAGTCTCGTTCCAACTCTCGGTACTCGTTGGTAGTCAAACAGTGTTCCCCAAAGAGATGATGTCACAGAGGTGGAGAACAGAAGGCACACTGTGATTGGTCGATATGGCTGGTCCCAGTCGTGACTGAGCGTCTGATTGGCCGGGTGAGGCTAGATCACGTCTGAACGAGGCATCTGATTGGCTGAGGGGCGTCTAGGCTTCGCTGGCTGTGCTGTTTCGACTCAGATCCCTGATTCCCTGCAGGATCCGCTTCATATGGCCCACTTTAG
>NW_026606665.1:35000-57500 GCF_029890125.1 Rhinichthys klamathensis goyatoka | reverse complement strand
TACGAGGCTACCAATCGTAATTTCAAAAGCAGTTCTGTAAAAAAAGTAATTTTACATATATAGCCTATATATATATATTTTTTTTTTATTAGGCCTATTATTATTATTATTATTTTGATTCCCTACAACCTAGAGTTTTTAAAAACATGGTTTTAAGTAAAGTGTGATTTGCCAGAGGGGACGGGGATTTCCTTCTGGTCTAAACATCCCTGCTTCTGCTGAATTATTTGAATCCCCACACCCCTCCCTCCACAGTAATCAATGCTATAGGCTACTTCACCAATAGACCATATCAAATATAAAATAGAGATATGCAACAAGCACGTTTAAACAACGACAAACAATAAAATCAAAACCAGCGTTTCAGTTGTTCATTAGTTCAAGTGGCCTTAATGCATGCACGGCTTTTCAAAATTTTACAAAGCGTGTTGAGATTATTTTGAATGAAATATTGAAGTTTATAATTAAGTGTTTTGGCAGACCACGCCGAGTGGCCCTATGCATTTTTCTAAAGTCGGGTTTTATTCGAACTTTTGCTAACGACAAAAACAGTTTATCTGTCGTCTCTGTCTCCGGGAACTGCGCGTCACAAAAATGAACCGAAGCCACTTCAGCTCAGTCACTATAAGAAATCGGCTCTGTCTAAAGCCTTTAAATGTCTAAATATTCTGGCTAATAAATGTTATCTGATTATGTAATCCATATGAAAACGAGAGGTACAGAGGATGTACTCAAACATGTAGCCTGTAAGCGCTTCCCAATGAGAAAATGACAAGGGTGAAAATCTCGCTCTAATTAAATGTAGCAGGCTAAATCGCCCTGAATTAAAATGTAAAAACAGATCAAATAATGTATTTGTCGAAATGTTGCGATATTGTTTCATTTAAGTTCATAATTATTCAATACATGTTATTTAATTTAGCAGCATTACCACAAAGCACCGTGGTTCGATATTTATTTGAATAAAAAAATAAAAAATAAAAAACTTAATTCACAAATTGCATGCCTGGTTGAAAGGATCCAAAGATCCATGTAGACTTTAATATTGAGTTGAACATTTTGTTCATGAAAACAAATTAACATGCGTTTTTTTCAGATTATATTTAGTTTTGCTTGGAAAAAGCTGGCCCAAACCAGTTTTATTTCATCAATTACTGAAATAATGAAATATTTAGTAATAAACTTTTATGATAGAAATATCACTAGGCTACATGTAACTAAATCATTTAATTCCTTCATTATCAACACTGTCTAGAATAGCGATTTAAGTGTGAATTGCGACTTCTCTTTGTGTTAAGTCAGCCTCAGACTCCGATAGCCTGTGGGGGGTTGGAGGGACAGTTCAGTGCTGTATCGAGCGCGCAGGACAATAGGCATAGGTGTTAATGTTCCTCTTTCATATGGAGAGCGAGGGAGACTAAATAAACTTGTTAAAAAGAGATTCAGCGCGAGAGAGGCAAAGAAAAACGCATGTTTTAATTTAATTATGTTGCTTTGGACAATTTTCGTTTTGTAGGCCTACTGTTTTAATTGTTTAATATAGCTGTCATTTCTTTGGCAATACAAATTTAAAATGTCGCAAGAATAAGATTAGCCTAGTGTTTCTTATTTTGCATCGCAAAAGAAATAAACTCTAAACCCGATGCAACCCTGTTTTAAATTAAAAAAACTGTCCCGACACTTTATTTAAACCTTGAAATGTTCGAACTTGGTTTCAAACTTAAGTAATTTTAGTGTTCTTTTACATTACACAATAATTTAGCAGACTAAAGACGTGCTTCTTCATTTTCATTTTCTGATGCAATCGGCTGACAATCTTCCTTCATCAGTTTTTGTCGTTTGTGCAGCGGCTGCGGTTCTACAGGAATGTAGCAAATTTATGTTGTAATAATAATTAAACAAAACTCTTGACTTTAAATAAGTAAACAGTTATAAACAGTTAGCTATTTAAGCATCAAGAAGGTAAAATATAAACGCTGTTGGCCAACATCTACCACTGAGCTATCGTCTGTACGTCTGTAAATGTTTTTATTGCAATGTTTTACTTTTTCATTATTTATT
Source organism: Rhinichthys klamathensis goyatoka (assembly GCF_029890125.1). Taxonomy (NCBI): domain Eukaryota; kingdom Metazoa; phylum Chordata; class Actinopteri; order Cypriniformes; family Leuciscidae; genus Rhinichthys; species Rhinichthys klamathensis. The sequence continues at coordinate 55,439 of NW_026606665.1, read as the reverse complement.
CAATTTCATTTCAGTAGCCTAATTTCAGTATTGTGATTATGAATTATTTTAACTATACGTTTCACTTGTTGAATTCATCTGCTACCAGCTTTCAATCGCTCTGAATCAGTGCGGTGCGGCAGCAGATTACGCATTAGAGAGAATAAACAAACACTTTTCAGAGTCTATGATTGTAGCGCCTCTTGGCGGTAAAAGGCAGAAAATACACCCCAAATTTTACCGCCGCGGTGGAACGGCTGATGTGGGCATTGTCATGGCTTGCCTCAACATTTGCGTTTGAATAGCGCGCGTCCTCCGTGGGCGTGTCAGATTAACGCGTAATGAAGTGTAATGAGCTGGGGAAAAAAAATCTGACAGCACTCTCTTTTCGTACAGATTACATAAACTGAGAATATTTGTTTTTTATATAAATTACATCATTGAAAAGAAGAGAATTCAAGCTTCATAAAGAAAAATCTCTCGTGCCTGTATGACAAGTATTTGCAGAGTTAGAGTTAATTTTTCGGACGTGTTTCAGAATGGACTGCACTGACAGAGAGAAGGCAAAACTCGCATCATGTTTATTTTTCTTTATTTGACAAAAAGCACAAAACTTTGTTTTTATTGTGAGTATACAGAAAAATAATAGACAATTAACAAGATCGATTGATGTATAACACTTATATGTACGATCAAAATCAACAGAGTATTTTAAGTCTATTTTTCTGCTATGTGAAAAAAAAACGGCAAAACGCGCGGGCGCGTTTCTGGTCCCCAGAGGGTTAAGTAAAATTTTACTTTATTTCAGTTAATGTTCATTGATTTTAAGTAATGCATTTTTAAGGGTTTTAGTTTTAGTTAACGATAATTACCCTGATGAGATCTGGCATTTATTTAAATCTAATTGTATTATATTTAATTTATATTTATTTTAATCATTTAATTAAATTAATTATTTTTAATCAAATTATTTTTAATTATTTAATCTATTTATCATTTTTATAAATTATTTATATATTTATTTTAACCAAGTATATATTTTCTATTAGTTATTTACATCAAATTTTAGTTTCATCTTGTCTTACTTAGTTCTGTTAGTTTCATCTTCTCTTGGTTAGTTCTGTTAGTTAGTTTCATCTTCTCTTAGTTAGTTCTGTTAGTTAGTTTCATCTTATCTTAGTTAGTTCTGTTAGTTAGTTTCATCTTCTCTAGGTTAATTCTGTTAGTTAGCTTCATCTTCTCTTGGTTAGTTCTGTTAGTTAGTTTCATCTTCTCTTAGTTAGTTCTGTTAGTTAGTTTCATCTTATCTTAGTTAGTTCTGTTAGTTAGCTTCATCTTCTCTAGGTTAATTCTGTTAGTTAGTTTCATCTTCTCTTGGTTAGTTCTGTTAGTTAGTTTCATCTTCTCTAGGTTAATTATGTTAGTTAGCTTCATCTTCTCTTAGTTAGTTCTGTTAGTTAGTTTAATCTTCTCTTGGTTAGGTTAATTCTGTTAGTTAGTTTCATCTTCTCTTGGTTAGTTCTGTTAGTTAGTTTCATCTTCTCTTAGTTAGTTCTGTTAGTTAGTTTCATCTTATCTTAGTTAGTTCTGTTAGTTAGCTTCATCTTCTCTAGGTTAATTCTGTTAGTTAGTTTCATCTTCTCTTAGTTAGTTCTGTTAGTTAGTTTCATCTTATCTTAGTTAGTTCTGTTAGTTAGTTTCATCTTCTCTAGGTTAATTCTGTTAGTTAGCTTCATCTTCTCTTAGTTAGTTCTGTTAGTTAGTTTCATCTTATCTTAGTTAGTTCTGTTAGTTAGCTTCATCTTCTCTAGGTTAATTCTGTTAGTTAGTTTCATCTTCTCTTGGTTAGTTCTGTTAGTTAGTTTCATCTTCTCTAGGTTAATTATGTTAGTTAGCTTCATCTTCTCTTAGTTAGTTCTGTTAGTTAGTTTAATCTTCTCTTGGTTAGGTTAATTCTGTTAGTTAGTTTCATCTTCTCTTGGTTAGTTCTGTTAGTTAGTTTCATCTTCTCTTAGTTAGTTCTGTTAGTTAGTTTCATCTTATCTTAGTTAGTTCTGTTAGTTAGCTTCATCTTCTCTAGGTTAATTCTGTTAGTTAGCTTTATCTTCTCTAGGTTAATTCTGTTAGTTAGCTTCATCTTCTCTTGGTTAATTCTGTTAGTTAGTTTCATCTTCTCTTGGTTAATTCTGTTAGTTAGCTTTATCTTCTCTTGGTTAATTCTGTTAGTTAGTTTCATCTTCTCTTGGTTAATTCTGTTAGTTAGTTTCATCTTCTCTTGGTTAATTCTGTTAGTTAGTTTCATCTTCTCTTGGTTAGTTTTGTTAGTTAGCTTCATCTTCTCTTGGTTATTCTGTTAGTTAGCTTCATCTTCTCTAGGTTAATTCTGTTAGTTAGCTTCATCTTCTCTTGGTTAATTCTGTTAGTTAGTTTCATCTTCTCTTGGTTAGTTCTGTTAGTTAGTTTCATCTTCTGTTGGTTAGTTCTGTTAGTTAGTTTCATCTTATCTTAGTTAGTTCTGTTAGTTAGTTTCATCTTCTCTAGGTTAATTCTGTTAGTTAGCTTCATCTTCTCTTGGTTAATTCTGTTAGTTAGTTTCATCTTCTCTTGGTTAATTCTGTTAGATAGTTTCATCTTCTCTTGGTTAATTCTGTTAGTTAGTTTCATCTTCTCTTGGTTAGTTTTGTTAGTTAGCTTCATCTTCTCTTGGTTATTCTGTTAGTTAGTTTCATCTTCTCTAGGTTAATTCTGTTAGTTAGTTTCATCTTCTCTTGGTTAGTTCTGTTAGTTAGTTTCATCTTCTCTTGGTTAGTTCTGTTAGTTAGTTTCATCTTCTCTTGGTTAGTTCTGTTAGTTAGTTTCATCTTCTCTTGGTTAGTTCTGTTAGTTAGTTTCATCTTCTCTTGGTTAGTTCTGTTAGTTAGTTTCATCTTCTCTTAGTTAGTTCTGTTAGTTAGTTTCATCTTCTCTTGGTTAGTTCTGTTAGTTAGTTTCATCTTCTCTTAGTTAGTTTTGTTAGTTAGCTTCATCTTCTCTTAGTTCTGTTAGTTAGTTTCATCTTCTGTTAGTTAGTTCTGTTAGTAAGCTTCATCTTCTCTTATTTAGTTCTCTTAGTTTCATCTTCTCTTAGTTAGTTCTCTTAGTTTCATCTTCTCTTGATTATTGATGCATTTGTTGTGTTTAGATCTAGATCTCGTGGATTACAGCACAAGTAAAGCTCGTCAAACCTTCAGGTCTCTCCTCTCCAGCTGAAGCAGTTCTGGTCCTCTGATATCGTGTCTGATGAAGATCTCCTTATACTCGGACAGACAGAGCACCTCCAGCCAGACGCCCACCTCCTCCACACCCCAGGTGTTCACTGCTCAGAGAACACACACACACCTTTTACACACTCACACACTCACTGGATGAGCTGAGAGAGAGAGAGGTGGACACTAGGGCTGGGCAAAAAAATCGAATTTTAAAAATGTGGTCGATTCAAAATCGATTCTCAAAAGCCACGAATTGATTTTTTTTCCATATTTATTTATCTATAAACCAAAAAGCCAGTATTAGTTTCCCTCCACTGTTCATAGGCTTGTAGCCTTCATGTTACAGCTAATGCTGTGAGATTTTATGTGTGTTTTATCTTAAACATAAAATAACCTGATCCTGTTTGATCAACTCTTGATCCTGTTTGATCAACTCAACTGACTCGTCCAATTTTTAGCATAAATTTTTCATCTTGCATCAAAATCCTGTCTATTCATTGTATGCTTTTGAAATATAGAGTTGGCTTCTGTTTTAATGAAGCTATAATACAAATAAATGAATATACAGGTTTGTGGCTCTTTATTTCTTTTTATTAATTAACCACTTGTAAACTGATGTTCACTGTTCTTTTTTATAAATAAAGAATTTGTATTAAATCTACATTCATTGAGTCGAATCGGGAATCGAAATGGAAAATAGAATTTAGAAATGAAATCGAAAACCGAATCGAATTAAGAGCTTGCGAATTGAATGGGAACATCTGAATCGATACCCAGCCCTAGTGGACACTCAGGCCATACCTGGCATGTTGAGGGCGGCGCACGTCTCTTTATTTTTGTTGTTTTTGTCTTTCTTGAATTTGGGCACAAGGCGAAACTTTGCACTGCGACTCCGCTTGGAGAAATCAGACAGCTGACCCTGCACACAAACACACATCAACACACTGCAATACAGTAAGCTGCACAATATTTCAAAATACAAATTTACATTTAATCATTTAGCAGACACTTTAACCCAAAGCGATTTACAAATGAGAACAATGGAAGCAGTGAAACTAACAACATGAAATAATATCGAGATATGGCTTAGTGCGCTTGTCAAATCATGCAAGCTGTGATTTAATTAAATAAATATAACATCAATACATCAAAATAAATGAATGATGGGTTACTGTTTGAAAATGGAGAAATTAAGACAAATTTTATTTAAATTTTACAATAAAATAAATTATTTTTATTACTCTTTTTTTTTCTTTTTTTTTTTTACAGAACCACAGTGTTATTACAATATATTTCTTATTTTGTGAAATATTTTTTATTTTTAACCACAACAAAATCTTTGTTTATTGTTTTTATTAAAATCTTATTTTTAGTCATACTGAACTGGTCAAAACAGTGGGAATTATTCAAGATTAAAAAAAATAAAATACTAGTGTAGGTTTACTTTCTAACTACATTTCTAGTAAATTTCCCAAAAAATAAAAGAACTAGCCAGTAAGAATGTTGAATTAAATGTTACATTTTAAAGTAGAAAGACTGAAATTTCTTGTAAAACTTGCTCCAATCATCTTTACCTACATAGTTAAGCCCTTAAAAAAATGTGTTAAAAGTAAATTTTCAATTTCGTTGTGGACCGGCCTATTACTAACACGCTCTTTAAATAACAAAAAATAACAATATCGCGCCATTGACTTTAAACCAGGGTTCAGTTGGTCAATGTCTTAGTCTATTTCAGTTCCTCAAAATAGCAACACGTCAACAATGCGCCGGAACACACACCATGTTTTCAGACCAGCACCCATGGGCGATATCATATAAAAATGATAACTGCGTCGGGCTGAAACTAGCGAAACACACTTGCGTCGCCTGGTGCTGCATTGCACCGGGTGTGTGATAGGGCCCTATATATCAGGTTTTTTTTGTCCCAGTATCATGCAGCCCAAGACTACAGACACTAAAACACCCTAAAAACATGTGTGTGTGAGTGTTCAAGGCACCTCGTCGTCGGCCGGGTCGATGAGCTGACTGAGCCAGCTGATGTCTGTCAGTCTGCGTAACTCTTGAGTGACAGAAGCCAGCGCTCCAGTGAGCTGATCTCTCTGAGGAGGATCCAACTGCTGGAGTCACACACACACACACACACAACAGAGGAAGAGTTGCAATCAGCGTATCTCAAACAATCACTTGAGTTTAGACAGTGTTGTGTGTAACTCATTACAAGTAACTTGAGTGTATAATCAGATTACTTTTTCAAGTAACTAGTAAAGTAACGCATTACTTTTTCAATTTACAACAAAATCCTGAGCTTTCGTCTGTTCGCCAACCTACACAAGGCATCAGTTCAGTGTTGGGGGAAGTTACTTTTAAAAGTAATGCGTTACAATATTGGGTTACTCCCAAAAAAGGTTACTTAGTTACTTTTTAAGAAAAGTAATGCGTTACGTTACTAGTTATGAGTTATTCCAGATATTAATTTCCAGTATTGTGCGTAACTCATTACAAGTAACTTGAGTTGCGTAATCAGATTACTTTTCCAAGCAACTAGTAAAGTAATGCATTACTTTTTCAATTTACGACAAAATATTCAAGTTACTTTTTCAAATAAGTAACGCTAGATACTGTTTCACATTTATTGACTGACAGCTCTCCTGTCCTCGTGTTGAGGGAAATAAAGTGAGGAGGAGGTGTTGTGTGTGTGTGTGTGTGTGTGTGTGTGTGTGTGTAAGCATGATGGTTATTTTAGTTCTAGACTGTGAACATGCATTTACTCCTCTCACTTGCACGAAAACATTCAGTGTTCCTCAAAATGAATAAAAACAGTGAAATGCAATCTTAGAATTTTACGCAAAACTTTTTAGATTTAACTATATTAAATTACACAAATATACTTTATGTATTTAATATCACTTTATTAACCAATGTCTTTGCTGCTGATCTTCAATTATCTAATTCAACCGCACTAATAAGCAAAAATGACTTTAGATTAGATTTAGAAATAAGAGTGTTGAACTACTTCTCCTGAATCCTATTGTTTTTTAATTCAGAATAACAGCAGCTGAAAGGTCTATTTGAGCTATAAATATGCATAAATATGCATTTCCTTCAGCCTGAGGCTTATGCAATTCACTTTTGGTGTGAAAGGGCCTTAACATTTGCCAAAAATATAACTTATTTTACTAACGGCATTACTTTTTCCAGTAACGAGTAATCTAATTGATTACTCTTCTCATCTTAATAACGCCGTTACCGTTACTGCCAAAAAATGCGGCGCGTTACTATAACTGATGAAGCTGGGTTTTTTTTTTTCATCAGACCAACTAGATCTCTGAGCGAGAGGCAAATACTTTTTTTACTGTTCTTCCTTGGTTAGTGGGTAGAGCACGAGACAAGCGCATAAATGCTGACAACTGAGGTAGAGTAAAATGTCATTGTAAGCCAATCAGATGTAGAGTTGGGCGGGTGTTCGAAAGCACGCATAGTAGTGATGGGCGTTCGGCTCTTTTGACTCAGCTCACTGAAAAGAGCCGGCTCTTTTGGCTCACAAACGGCTCTTTAAATGACTTTGACTATAATATTTAAATTTTGATTACATAATTATTTAATTTCTATAGGCTAAATTTGTAAAAAATAGAGTCGGCTCTTCAGATATGCGAGCCAGCTCCCGACGTTCACCTAAAAGAGCCGGCTCTTAGAGTCGCCTCATTCGCGAATCGCGAACGACCCATCAAAAGCTCATTCGCGAACGAGTCGATCCATCATCACTAACGGCTAACGCTCATGAATTGCAAACGACCCATCATAACGCATAGTCGGACAGGACAGGACACACAATGAACAACACAAGCAAGCCAGTCAGTCAACGAGAGACAGGTATGGCGACGAGCTTAACAAGCTTAATTTAATTTTGCCCAGTTGTGGCCTGTTGAGGGGCAATAAATATCAAACGTTCCAAAACATCTATTGTGTCATTTGCATTGATCCACTATATAAACATAATATCTACATGGCATTTGATTGGAGGCTAGTCCCACAGCAACATTTTTTTTTTTTAGATGTGTGTACAATGTTTCATGTTTCTGTTAATAATGTATTGTATTAAGTGTCCATTTCATTATAATATTCAGATTTATCATAAATAATTGAAGATGCACATGTATTGTAAGTTCCGTTAAAGAGGGGTAGAGGTGGGGTCACATTTGAGCATTTAAAATTTAATTTTACTTGAAAGTAACGCAATAGTTACTTTCTTAAGTAACTAGTTACTTTTAAAATTTGTAACTGAGTAACTAATTTAGTTACTTTTTGGAAGTAGTAACTAGTAACTGTAACTAATTACTTTTTAAAAGTAACTTGCCCAACACTGCTTATTTGTTGTTATTAAAAAAGAAACAAGCAAGCCCAGCCCAGGTGAGAAAAAGTAATGCAAAAGTAATGTTGTGCATTACTTTGCATAAAAAGTAACTAAGTAACGTAATTAGTTCCTTTATTTGGGAGTAACGCAATATTGTAATGCATTACTTTTAAAAGTAGCTTTCCCCAACACTGATCATAGACACTCTGATTGTGACCATTGAGAGAGTTTTTTTTATTACACATTCCTCCTATAACCATCATTAAAATACTGTGACTTGTGGAATTTCTGAAACATTTCAAATTTTTTCCAAATTTTTGTTTTTTTCATCATTTTATTTAATGCTGGTGGAGACAGACAAACAGAGGAAGAGTTGCAATCAGGTCACAATGGACAAATCAAGCTTACTATGGAAGCTTGTTTCCGCCACAGAATGAAAAATAAAAAAGGTAATTGCGACTTTTTATCTCACAATTCTGACTTTAATCTCACAATTGCGAGTTTACATCTTGAAATTCTGACTTTATTTCTCAGAATTACAAGATATAAACTCAGAATTGCGCGATATAAAGTCGCAATTGCGTGTTATAAAGTCAGAATTGCGAGATATAAAGTCAGAATTGCGAGATATAAAGTCAGAATTGATTGATATAAAGTCGAAATTGCGTGTTATAAAGTCAGAATTGTGAGATATAAACTATTCTGAGGGGAAAAAAGTTAGTCTTTTTTTTCCTTAGAATTGGCCTGATAAGAGTTTATATCTCGCAATTGTGAGAAAAAAAGAGTCAGAATTGTGAGATAAAAAGTCTCAATTCTCTTTTTTTCTCGCAATTGCAACTTTATATCTCAGAATTGCGACTTTATATCTCGCAATTGCGACTTTATTTCTCATAATTGCGACTTTATATCTCGCAATTGCGACTTTATTTATCATAATTGTGACTTTATATCTCGCAATTGCGACTATTTCTCAGAATTGCGACTTTATATCTCATAATTGCGACTTTATTTCTCATAATTGCGACTTTATTTCTCATAATTGTGACTTTATATGTCGCAATTGCGACTATTTCTCAGAATTGCGACTTTATATCTCACAATTGTGACTTTATTTCTCATAATTGCGACTTTATTTATCATAATTGTGACTTTATATCTCGCAATTGCGACTTTTTCTCAGAATTGCGACTTCATATCTCGCAATTATGAGATAAAAAGTCGCAATTATTTTTTTTATTTTTTTTTATTCAGTGGCAGAAACAAGCTTCCATAAGTTTTCTGACTCACAAGGACTTAAAAAAAATTATGTATAAATGTCAATTATAATTTTTTTTATTAATTGGAAGATGAGGGGATGACACTCGCAACATTTCTAATTTGTGTTTTAAATTTTTTTTAAGTTTAGGTTTTTTATCTAATATTAATATTTTATTTTATTGTATGTCATGATTCACTCACCAGGCACATCTTTCCCGCGAGCAGCAGTTCGGTCTCACTGTGAAGAGCTTTGACGTTACTGACCATCTCCATCACAACGCTACAGGTCAAACCCTACACACACACACACACACACACGTCACTTCATAAGTAGGATGTTATAAGTATGCACTCGTCTGAATCTGAACCAAACGCGAGTCATGATCAGCAGGCTGTGATTGACAGGTGTCAGACGCCACTCACTCCGCTGCTTTTGTTGGCGTACACACGGTCCATGGCTTTAGAGCTGGCATTCACCGCATGAGCCAACTCCTGCTCGATAGTGTGATGAGACTCTGCCACTTCCCTGATACTGAACACACACACACACACGCACGCGCAAACACAAACACACGCACACACACGTTTCAGTTTATGCATATATAGTATGTATACTTTTTTTTTAAGGATTCTTTGATGAATAGAAAGTTCAAAAGAACAGCATTTATTTGAAATAGAATCTTTTGTAACATTTTAAATCTATTTACCCCCATTTTTGATCAATTTAATGCAATCTTGATGAATAAAAGTACTAATTTATTCATATATAAAAAAAAAAAAAAAAAGGTCTTACTGAGCCCGATCTTTTGATTGGTTAAACCTGAGCATCAGATCTGCGTACCTGTGTATCAGCGCCCCGGCCGCCTGTCCGAACAGACTGATCTGAGTGGTCTCGTCTTCAGAAACGATCTCCGGCTGTGATGCATGCTGGGAAACCAGCCGAGGAATCTCTCCTCTCTGTTTATCCTCCCATGATTTCAGAGTGTTTTCGAACGCCTGCAAAACAGCCACAATTGAGTCGTGTTTTACTCATTTGAAGGTCAATTTCAATTCAATTCACGTGTGTTTGTACAGCGCTTTTCACAATACACATCATCTCAAAGCAGCTTTACAGAAAGTGCATGAGTCCACAATACAATTTAGAGGAAACTGTCTAAGTTAATGCAGAAACAATGAGCTCATTGAAGTTATGAATACTTGTTTGTTAACAAAAGTGACCCCGGACCACAAAACCAGTCACATGACGCACGGGTATATTCGTGGCAATAGCCAACAACACATTGTATGGGTCAAAATTATCCATTTTCCTTTTATGCCAAAAATCATTAGGATATTAAGTAAAGATCATGTTCCATGAAGATATTTTGTAAGTTTCCTACCATAAATATATAAAAGATTTATTTGTGTGAGTGAATGCAGCACCATCGCCAACATAAATGCACAACTTTAACCCTCTGGGGTCCTTCATTTCAGAGTCACACTCAGGACCTTCGGGTCCAAATGGGCCGGAAGGGTGGGATTAATATTTATAAAAAATCTTCTTTTTTTTAAAACTTTTTTTTAATAATATTTTTCTTTTATTTTTTGGTGTTTTGAGATAATTTCAAAAATAAAAAATGATTTATAATTAATATTAATGCAATAATTATGACCCATTTTTCCCCCATTGAATATATATATATATATATATACATATATATATATATATTTTTTTTTTAAAGCTGTATTTCATTTTAGAGTCAAGCCTAGGCCTCATGAAAGCAATTTTTGAAATGAGATGGATGCCATCTGATGGACAAACTGAGCATTTTAAAAATTCAAAACCCATATGTAATCTAAATTTATTAGTGTGTATGTGTATAAAAGTGTGTTTGTGTGTGTGTGTGTGTGGATGTGTATGTTTTGCACTCTTGATGTTTTATAGATTCACCCCTTCACTGTTGTGTGCTTTTTTTCTGGATCGTGGCTGATTTGTAGATTGTATGCACAAAAAAACTCTGTATTTTCACATTTTTGCCAATTTCCCATTCATTTCCTATGGCGGGTCCATTTGGACCCGAAGGTCCTGAGTGTGACTATTTTTTTTACAACCACTTAGACTATTCAAATCCTGTCCCCAATTTTTGTGGGTGTTCATATACCAAGTACAAACAAAGTCACCAAATTTCGGACCATTCCGATAAAGCTATGATTTAAAAAAATGTTTTTATTTAAATGCTTTGGGTCCATTTGGGCCGAAGGACCCCAGAGGGTTAAAGGAGATTTTCTCAATGTTTCGATTTTTTTGCACCCTCAGATTCCAGATTTTCAGATAGTTGTATCTCGAGCAATATTGTCCTATCCTTATAAACCATACATCATTGGAAAGCTTATTTATTCAGCTTTCAGATGATGTATAAATCTCAATTTCTCAAAAATTCTCTCAAATTTTAAAAAATGGTCCCACTTTTTTTTTTGCATATCTTAAAGGCACACTGTGGAACTTTTCAACCTTTATAATATATTACCAAAACCCATTGAGATGGTACATCGACTTACAATAGGTTGAATGACACGTCTGCCGAAGCCTGAAGGTGTCTGTGTCGCTTTTACTCGCACTATGTAACTTTGGGTTTCGGGTGGGAACCCGAGCACAAAAAGAACTACAAAATTCGACCGCTTTACGGCATAGGGCCTACATCACTTCCCCCACAACCCCAACTTCCTCAAATTCTAACGTGAGAGCTCAACTCGCGTTTGATTGCCGGCGTCTGTATGTTGTCGTCATGGCTGAATCAACAGCTACTCGGAAGAAAGCGAAGAAAGCAAAGATTTTGTCAGAGGAGACCAAAAAAAGAAAAAGGGAGAGTTTAAAATAAACATCGGCATAAAAGTGTATATATAATGTAATATTTACTGCGAATTCGTGTAACAAAACTGATATAAGTCACAACATACTGCCGTATACAAATGTAAATGTTTTTTTTTTCCTTTCAGCTCATATATGTTTGTATTTGTGTAAAAGGAAAAACAAACTGAAGACTACAAATAACGGAAATATGTAGTGAGTTATATCAGTTTTGTTACACGATTTCCCGACTACTCGATTTCATCTCCAACCCATTGCAAAGAGATCCTGAAGACGTTAGCTGCTAATTGTTTGCTTCAGGTGTGTTTGATTAGGGTTGGAGATGAACTGTGCAGGACAGACGATCGGCAGGAGCAGGATTGGGCAACCCTTGTCAATGCGACTTACCTGATCAGACATTGTTTTCTGCGTATGCTACTTTTATTCAATTTGTTTTCTTTATAGGATTTATATTATTAATCTTATATTTATATTATTATTTTGGTCAGTAGTGAATCGATTAACTTTCTCCAACATACAAATCAAATGCCGTCTGCACACACATAAAGACACGGGAGGTTGACCGGTTGTTGACTTTTGCGACAATGCTGCGGCGCTTGTGGCCTCTAGGGGCACTAGACGTGAAAATTACAGGTCGAGCGCACCCTAGTGGCCAAAAATTCCACAGTGTGCCTTTAAATTTCACAATAAAAAAAATAAAAAAAATAACTAGTAGGGTGCTACAAATGCAGGTCTTCCATTTGTTTTTATACATTTGAGTGAGTTACACAAGTCCATTTCCACCATCGTATTTTACATTTATGTGCTTCCAGTCTCAGGTCATGGGTCATTTTTTCCATTGCACATATTTCCTCCATGATATTCCTCCATTGGTCCAGACTCAAAGGTTCACTTTTCAACCAATTCCTCGTTATAACTTTCTTACTTGATATCAGCATCACTTTGATTAGATAAATGTCTTCCCCTTTAACAACATATTTAGTTAACAGGCCTAAATACAGAGACTGTGGGTCATTCGGTAGTTTCTAACCCCCAAATTTTTCCATTTCTGTTACAATAGATTCCCAGTAGGGGCGAATTTTTTTACAAAAATGGTCCCACTTTATATTAAGTGGCTTTAAGTACTATGTACTTACATCGAAAATAAGAACAATGTACTTATTGTGTTCATGTTGTGTATAGTAAAACACTTTGCTGCTATTGAGAAGGGTCAACAGTGTAATTATAACTTCAAATTCAAAGACTTTCCAGGTCCGATACCCTCGAACTCAAGGACTTAATGTGGGGACACACGTGTTGTGTTCAACAACAAACGTTGATCGTAGTAGTTTTGTGCGCGCGTGAACGTCATCGCAACGTACAACACAAAGTACCTCACGCGGGAAACACTAAACGTAACGTGAAAATGCTAACGTAAATCAAGCAAGCTAGTCATAGCTAGCATAGGCCACGTGAAAGTGAAATAACACTTTCATCCGACCGGAGGGAATAATATGGTTTTTCCAGAAAACTTCTTGCACAAAATAAATTCAAGGACCTGTGTATGTTTATTTTCCAAACTTTTCCAGGGCCTTTAATTTAATTTTTCAGATTCACAAACTTTCAAGGACCCGTGGGAACCCTATAATTGCATAAATTAATTACAGCTGTAATCACATGCAGGTATTTTAAAAATATTAGTACAATGTAAAAAACATGTATGTACACAATAAGTCCATTGTATCAAATTATTAATTTCAATGTAAGTCGATATTACTTAAAGTGGGACCCACAAAATGTACCCATGTGACTGGTTCTGTGGTCCGAATATTGTCCACATCACTGGAAAGCTTATTAATTCAGCTTTCATATGATGTATAAATCTAAATCTTTAAAAAATGGACCCATGTGACTGGTTTTGTGATCCAAGGTCCAATTATGATTATTAGTATAAATGTATCATTGGTGCCGTTCCCATGATGCCTCACTGACCCGGTCTCTGGTGAGGGTTTGTGTGCGGTTCTTGTGGAGGATCCGGATGTATCCGGGCGGTTGGATCCAGGCCTCTCCGTCCACCTGCACAGGTACACCTTCATCTCCCAGAATCGTGATCTTCACTGTTCGACACTGATGAAGACACAAACACTCGTTACACTATAGGGGCTTTCGCACCGTTTCATAGTTCCTAGAACTATTGGCGGAAGTAGCCGGTTATTGGCGCGTTCGCACCGCAGGAACTAGGAATGATTTTAGCTCTAGGAACTCTTTTAGGAGGAACTCATTTCGCTCCTGCTTCAGAGTCGGTCTAAACCAGCGCTATAGGAACTATCGCGACGTTAGTGTGCGCTGATTGGCCGAACGCACGCGAAACACCAGCATTAGGGGTGGGCAATATGAGCAAAAATTCATATCACGATATTTTTCACTGTCCGGACGATATCGATATTATATTGCGATATGAGAAAAAAAAATTGGAATCACATTTTAGTACACCTTAGTTAAATTACAGGCAAAATATGTATTTTAACCCTATTACTAGAAAAAGGTGAGGGATTTAATTCGCCTTTGGCTAAGCCACACCCTAGAATGTAGATTGACCAATCACAGCGCAGCCAAGAACGAGCTCCCACAGAGGTCCGGCACTTTTTCACAGCGCTCCATTGACTTTAACACAGGCGTCTCATAGTTTTGGTCTCGGCAGGCTATTATTACCGTCGTAGTTTTATCAGAAATATGGTTAAACGTTGTGCCTGGGGCATTTGTAACACAGATACGCGTTTCCCAGAGAGGTTGGAGGGGGGTGTGCGTTTTTCCCTTCCCAAACCGAAGTCAAATCCTGACAAGTGTCGTCTAGCACACGCTGCTAATAATACAGCGTTATACTCGCGTAGTCCGTTTGCTTTGTAATAACGATTATAGAAGTGAATAGAGCTTTGCATGAACAGATATTGTGAGTCCCAGCCTCCGTCTCCATTAGTAGGATATGCGGTGGGTCATTTTTTGACTGTGACCGGTGTGCTTTTGCCTCTAATTGGATGCCTGTTTGTTCCTTGTGTTTCACCTGTATGTCGTGAATATAGCCTTCGAACGTATATTGCAGCCGCTTTTGCCTACTTCTATCGGACACTTTATTTGCTGCTTTATAAAAGTTTGATAAAATGTCAGCAGGAAGAGCTGTCACAGCATAAGCCATGTTGATACCAGAGCCCAGATGAAGTTTGTTTGTCGGACGTAGCAACAGTAACTAAGGGGGGCGGGGCTTAGCCAAAGGCGAATTGGACATAGACCTGAAAATCTTTTTTTATTGTGCCATTGTTTTTCTCAAAAAGTGCAAACGCGCAACATGAGGTAGGCCTGAATTCACTTGTTATCTCTTTCCACTTTTTATTTTGCGGGGGGTCAAAATAATTCCTTCGTTAATAATTCGTAAGATGAGTAACACTGGAGTTTGGTTTATTGAATACGTTATAATCAATAAATATGAAATAGTGTGATTTCTGAGAGGTTTGACACTTAGGCCTAATTGAAGACAACATTATGTTAACCGATAGGTTTTTGTATACTGACCAAAAGAGAGAAGTAGGCTACACACTGCTAATTCAGTGGCGAGAATTTATTTGTTGTTTTTATATATATTGTTGTCCATTTAACGAACTTCCATACCTCTTATATAGTAATTATATATTACTATTTATCAATTTACTAATGCTCGGACACACTCGGTCTCTCTCGCTGTCGCTTCGCTTTTATCCGGTCCGGCGCCTCATAGACAGACGCTGTGTGTGTGTGGGAGAGGCGCGTGTGTGAGCGCAGCACTTCTCAAAGTCCGGATCCGGATCTGGAGGGAATTCAATCCGGACCCGCCTCCACTTCATATCTAATCCAAGAGCACTAATTGTGTGTAAGGGATTAAAAGTGTGTATTTCCTACTTTGATAAACGCATGTTAAAATCATGTGTGCGCGAGTGATGTGTGTGTGTGTGTGTGTGTGTGCGAGTGACGTGTGTGTGTGTGTGTGTGTGTGACGTGTGTGTGTGTGTGTTTGTATGTATGTGCAAGTGACGTGTGTGTGTGTGTGTGTGTGTGTGTGTGTGTGTGTGTGTGTGTGTGACGTGTGTGTGTGTGTGTTTGTATGTATGTGCAAGTGACGTGTGTGTGTGTGTGTGTGTGTGTGCGAGTGATGTGTGTGTGTGTTTGTGTGTGTGTATGTACGAGTGACGTGTGTGCGTGTGTGTATGTGTGTGTGTGTTTGTGTGTGTGTATGTATGTGCGAGTGATGTGTGTGTGTGTGTGTGCGAGTGTGTTTGTGTGTGTGTATGTATGTGCGAGTGATGTGTGTGTGTGTGTGTGTGTGTGCGTGTGTGTTTGTGTGTGTGTATGTATGTGCGAGTGATGTGTGTGTGTGTTTGTATGTATGTGCAAGTGACGTGTGTGTGTGTGTGTGTGTGTGTGCGCGCGAGTGATGTGTGTGTGTGTTTGTGTGTGTGTATGTACGAGTGACGTGTGTGTGTGTGTGTGTGTGTGTGTGTGTGTGTGTGCGTGTGTGTTTGTGTGTGTGTATGTATGTGCGAGTGATGTGTGTATGTGTGTGCGAGTGATGTGTGTGTGTGTGTGTGTGTGTGTGTGTGTGTACCTGTGCGATACGGTGGTGCTGTAGATTAATAACTCTAGAAACAGCCATCTGCATGCTGCCGAACACAGCCACCACCTCCAGGATCTTATCGTCAAACGACGGCGCCGTGAACGTCTGTGAACAAACACACATTTTATGAGAAACACACACACACACACACACACAGGATGGAGTTCCACAAACTTACGTCATCCTCTTTAGTTCCGCCCCAGAAGTTTGTTCCTCCTGCGTAACTGGGAATATTCAACACTGCGATTCCTTGGAGACTGGGAAGAGGGATCGGCCTCCCGTCACACTACACACACACACACACACACACACACCCACACACACTCAGGTTATGTATGATTCACCTTGTAAACATCTATAATAAGGTTGGGCGATATGACAAAAAAATAAAACATTTGACCAATTCACGATTAAAATTTTTAACAAGTCAACTTGAAACGCAACTACAACATGATTCAGGACACAGTCTCTTTATGAATCCGCCGGCTATAGAGCGCTCTATCCCGAGCGCAGCATCAACGTCAATGTGCAACAAATGACAGAAAACATGCATGAAATATGGAGGTATATATTGTAAACCTATATTAACATATCCCATATGTTCACAAATAATTTAAAATACGAAAAGAGTTCTTCACCAAAAAGTAGACACACACACACACACACACACACACACACACACACACACACACACACACACACACACTCACACACACGCACGGCCGCATTAACAATAGGGCTAGGCGGGGCTAAAGCCCCGGGGCCCGAACAAGGAGGGGGCCCTTGATTGGCTGTGGAGCAGATCCTACTAGCCATCTGATTGCCAAAGCCTTACCACGCAACGCCCCCCACAAATTAGCCTTGTTATTTAGTAGCGCTTTGCCGAATATTCCATGCATTATCATGGAATCATTATCATTAATATTATAGTGACCGTTCGCAAAGACCCGCCTTTTTTAGTTACTGTGTGACAAGCCAGGCGGCTCTCACGAGTCACGCACATCATGTTCTCACTCACGCAGTGAAAAATACATCGCGGGGCAAAGACTAACGTTACACAATTGACTACGAGAGAGAGTTCAGAGCAGCTTACTATTGATATGAAACAAAGTCTCAACTTTCAAATATTGTCATTTAAACAATACCGTTTTCAAGTTCAAGTCCACCGACGTTAATCTACTGACAGCTTTGTTGTCGGACAAAATTGCGTATTCGGCGTTATGATTGGCCAGCTCGCCTGTCAATCAAACCCCCGTGGGCAGCAAGGAATGGTGAATTGAAACGTCACGTTTTAATTTGATATAACAAATACATTTATTCTATATTTAACTTGTGAACGATCGACCTGCTGCTGCACATAGGCCTATAGATGGCTGCCTGCGCCTTATTAGAATATACGCAGCATCAACCAATCAATCGCATCCACTCTTCACTTCATTCTATTCTTAAAACACAGCGTCATCATCGACCCCACAAATTTTCGGTAAGTTTGATTATTAACTTGATGAATGTTTGATATTGCTTTTTGTGTTTGATCAAACTCTATTTTCGCCTAAAGGGCTGGCGATAATATATCCGGTAGAAATACATTTTCCTGCGCCATCATGATACAAGTTTATAATATAAACGCGTTTTTAAACATTGTGGTTTGGATACAAATTATTTTAAACTGCTCAGGCACAGTAAGCAGCGGGAGAGAATTCATTTTGGTTTTGAGACCATGGTGAACTTGAGGCGGTTTTGCACAGCGCACTTGAGTTCCGACCCTGAGGTCTTAAAGTGACAGTAGCTGCTAATAAAGCTGCTGTCACCATTTGTGCAATAATGTTAATCAAACATTAGAAATAAAGTTACTGCCCTTGACTGAATCACTTTTGTAAAATTAATAATGAATGTTGAATTTATAGTGAAAACTATGTATTGTATATTTGATTACTTTATACAATATAATATTATTCAGTGCTTTAAGTTTTTCAAGTAGGTCGATATCTTATGTGCCTTTGTTCTATTGTTATTTGTGACTCAGTAAGCTTGAGATTCTTTTCTTAAAGCTGCTGTCCGTAACTTTTTTGGGTTAAAAATTATCCAAAATAATAATAATGAAAAAAAACTAGTGCTGGGCAAGTTAACGCGTTATTATCGCGTTAACGCATTTATTAATTAATGCCGACAATTTTTTTATCGCGCGTTAACGCAGTTTTTTTTATTATTATTATTTTGAAAGTCCGTTGCTCACTGGCTCTGAATACACATAGGCCTACAGTCAAACCATGATCACAGGAGGGGTGGGATGTTGGTCAGCCAGCAAATAACCCACCCAAACAAGCAGTGGAGAGGCTTTGGCAGGTTCTCTCAGGTGAACAGAAAGGGAGAAAGCGCTCCGCGAGTGAATGACAGGCGCTCTATGGATAGTAACCATGCAACGGCTTCTGTGCGCTACGCAGCTGTAGTCTTTTTAACTTAAATTAAAATTATACATAACTTTACCTGATAGGCCTGCGTTTAGTTTAGCGGGGATGCTCTGCCATGTGAATTCCCTCCTGTTGATGTCCTGATAACTATTTAGATTCTGGAAACTCACAAACAGCGAGCCAAGGATCAGTCTCTCTTCCAATGATTTGTGCTGCGCGTCGTGTACAAAAAGTTAGACAATTCAACTTCGGCAACGCGCGGGCGCGTGCGTGAGGCGAGCATGACCGCAACAGTTTCACAGGAACGCACCCGCTTGTCGCTGCACCTGTGCTCGACCACTTCACCTCACTCTAGGCTGATTTATACTTCTGCGTCGGACCTAAGCCGGAGCCTCTACGCTATAGACTACGCGTTGGTTTTCATTTATATATCTGCGTCGTTGACGCGCAATTACACATGCAGAGGGAGAGTGTGAAACCCGGGGAGCGGTTCTAGCAATCACAGCGCTTGCAGTACGCGTAGAATTGACGTTACATTTTTGGAGAGATGCACGTCAGGGTACGCGCGCTACACAGCTACGGCGTGAGTTCGATGCAGAAGTATAAATTGGGCTTTACCTCTGTTTAATGTAATCTTACGTGGGAAACCATGGCATGCCATGACCAAACCTAAGCTGCTATCAGAGAAGTAACGTTGGTCGACTTATATCTGTAGTAGTGATCATGACCCTTTGACTACATAGACTGTTTCTGCTGCTCCCTGATACAAGATACCTGTTCAGAAAAAAAAAGAAAAGAAAACTGGACTCGTTTTAACAAGCTAGATAAAAGGTAATGCCCTGGCAGTGGCAAATAGCTTTGTTTAAATATTTGATTTGATTATGTTAATGTTTAAGTTGAGATTTACAAGAAATATTTTATTGATACTGTGTAAAGGGAATACTGCTGGTATAAAAGCACCTTATTTGTTTAAAGTTTTTGCAAACCACATGTTATTGCACTTTTGTAGCAGTACATTTAAATCAAAAGTGCGCAATACACTACTTTAGAATTCATTATTCAATATAGCGCGTAACAATGCGATTAATCGCGATTAATCGCAAGAAATCATGCGATTAATCGCGATTAAATTTTTTAATCGTTGCCCAGCACTAAAAAAAACATAACCAGCCAGTGTTCAATATCTGCTTGCTTTTGCCCGATTCAAAACGGTTAGCTTGTAATAATGATTTTAATTCCAGTGGTACTGGTGGATTTCCGCGGGAAATTCGAGCATGTCTTTGCGTCATTACGTCACACCTGTACACATAAAGAAGGAGTTTCGGCTAGTCGGCTATATTGCGTGAGGATGTTGGAGGTGGACATTTTTAGCCTTTTCTCACAGCATTAAATAATTAAACTTATGGCGGATCCAGAAAGGTTCAAACGACAATCACCAGTGACAACTGGACATTCACCACTTGTAAAACCCCAAATAATTCGGACTTCGGAGTGGGTAACGTTAGAGAAAAAGGAGACTGCAACTGGCCCACGCGAAAACAAGGATAAACATCGGTTCAAAACGGACGCAGAGACGGCTTTTTTTCTTTTAGGACAGGTAAGACATTTCAATAGTTCAATCGTGTAACAGTAGCACACTTGTTCGCTTAATTCACACAGTTACGGAGTTTCCTGTCTTTATTCGTTTAGCTATTATGGTAAATATTTTGTGCTAGCTATGAGAG